>NC_056429.1:717234-879734 GCF_018296145.1 Oncorhynchus tshawytscha | reverse complement strand
CCAATATAGTATAACCCATTTAAGACCCCACACTTGTAGTGTGTAATGTCTGTCAAGACAGTCTACTGTGCATCTGCAGATAAAGTGGACATAGAATTCAATTTCTTGTGGCATGGCCATAAACAATGACTTATTTTGGCATGGCCATAAACAAGGACTTTGGAGTAACAGTTTTACAGAGGAAGAGGTTTTTATTGCCCCTGCTATGACTATATTGGGTAGTGGGTGAGTGTTTGTGTAAGAGAGAGAGAGAGAGAGAGAGAGAGAGAGAGAGAGTTTTTTTTACTGTCGTCTAGTGTTGGGTTTCTTGAGGTTTACCATCTAAATGTGAGGCAGAGGTCATCCATAGTGTCTGAAATGAGAAGTGTAACTCATTCAAAACCTACTGCTGATTTCAGGGTTTACACCAGGACTCCCCAATATGCTTCTCACCGTCTAAATTTATTTGGCCCCCTAAGTTTTCTGAGCAAATATAATGTTAAGGACTATCAAATCACCAAGAAATTCCCAAGTATTCCCAAACATAAAAAGAGAGGCGTATGTGATCGTATCCCAATGTAATCAATGTTTGAAATGATTCTGTTATTGTCCAATACCATGTCTGTTTGGGATTCTTGAGGTCAATTTGCAGTGTACAAATGATTTTTAACTGTGTTCCGGCCCCCGACCATCTCCTCAAGGTAAATTGGCCTAAGGCTGAATTTAGTTGACGATCCCTGGCTTACAGTATCTAAGCACTAACGCAACTGTGTACTCGTGTGCAGCAGGACATTTACCTTCGTTGCAATGTGCCACCATGTGGCAAAACATAGTAACAACACCCAGAACAATGCCATGCGAGGACAACTTTGTTCATGGGTTGAACCTACACTGGAATCACAACACTGAAGTGTTTTTTGTGTGTGATTAATGCTTTGTCTCTCTCCCTACCCCAACCCCAAACCTTGTCCTTCCCCCTGTACAGAGTCTAAAGCCTGCCACTTCAAGAAGGCTCTGGGTGAATGCTTCGGCACCTACCTGCGTTATTTCTACGACCCCATCCATGAGAAGTGTAAGAAGTTTCACTGGACTGGCTGTGTGGGGAACGGAAACAGGTTCATCGACCATCAGGCCTGCAACGCCACCTGTGCTGGGATTCATGGTGAGATGACATGAGATGGCATAATATGAAATAATATGGCATAGCATGACATAAGATTGCCCAATATGACGTAACGTGACTTAAAATGACACAGCATAAACAAATGAATCGTGAATCATGAAATATCCTAATTTAGAGGTTCTACAAATATTTTTGTAGTTTTCAATGCCACATGACACTGAAAAAACACATGAATGTAATGTTGAACAATTAAATGATACTATATTTATAATAATCTGACATAATTACCTGACATAATAATCTGATGTTTTGTCATCAGATGAAGGTAGTGAGGATGAGGAGGATGAGCCCGATACTCCTATTGGTGAGTAGAGATACAGGTCTATATACTCCTATTGGTGGGTAGAGATACAGGTCTATATACGCCTATTAGTGGGTAGAGATACAGGTCTATATACTCCTATTGGTGAGTAGAGATACAGGTCTATATACTCCTATTGGTGAGTAGAGATACAGGTCTATATACTCCTATTGGTGGGTAGAGAGGACAGGTCTATATACTCCTATTGGTGGGTAGAGATACAGGTCTATATACTCCTATTGGTGGGTAGAGATACAGGTCTATATACTCCTATTGGTGAGTTGAGAGATTCACTACATGACCAAAAGTATGTGGACACCTGCTCGTCGAACATCTCATTCCAAAATCATGGGCATAAATATGGAGTTGGTCCCCCCTTTGCTGCTATAACAGCCTCAACTCTTCTGGGAAGGCTTTCCACTAGATGTTGGAACATTGCTGCTATAACAGCCTCCACTCTTCAGGGAAGGCTTTCCACTAGATGTTGGAACATTGCTGCTATAACAGCCTCCACTCTTCAGGGAAGGCTTTCCACTAGATTTTGGAACATTGCTGCTATAACAGCCTCCACTCTTCTGGGAAGGCTTTCCACTAGATGTTGGAACATTGCTGCTATAACAGCCTCCGCTCTTCTGGGAAGGCTTTCCACTAGATGTTGGAACATTGCTGCGGAGACTTGCTTCCTTTCAGCCACAAAAGCATTAGTGAGGTCGGCCACGGATGTAGGGCCGATTAGGCCTGGCTTGCAGGTGACGTTCCAATTCATCCCAAAAGGTGTTCGTTGGGGTTGAAGTCAGGGCTCTGTACAGGCCAGTCAAGTTCTTCCACACCAATCTCAACAAACCATTTCTGTATGGACCTCGCTTTGTGCTCGGGGGCATTGTCATACTGAAACAGGCAAGGGCCTTCCACAAACTGTTACCAAAAAGTTGAAAGCACAGAACCGTCTTGAATGTCATTGTATGCTGTAGCGTTAATATTTCCCTTCACTGGAACTAAGGGGCCTAGCCCGAACCATGAAAAACAGCCGCACACAATTTTCCTCATCCACCAAACTTTACAGTTGGCACTATGCATTGGGGCAGGCAGTGTTCTCCTGGCATCCGCCGAACCCAGATTTGTCCGTCAGACTGCTAGAAGGTGAAGCGTGATTCATAACTCCAGAGAAGGTGTTTCCACTGTTCCAGAGTCCAATGGCGGCGGGCTTTACACCACTCCCGCCGACGCTTGGCATTGCGCATGGTGACCTTTGGCTTGTGTGTGGCTGCTCAGCTATGGAAACCAATTTCATGAAGCTCCCGACAAACAGTTCTTGTGCTGATGTTGTTTCCAGAGGTAGTTTGGAACTCAGTGGTGAGTGTTGCAACCGAGGACAGACGATTTTTACGTGCTTCAGCACTCGATGGTTCTGTTAGATTGTGTGGCCTACCACTCCACGACTGAGCCGTTGTTACTCCAAGACGTTTCCACATCACAATAACAGCACTTACAGTTGACCAGGGCAGCTCTAGCAGGACAAACTGACTTGTTGGAAAGGTGGCATCCTATGACAGTGCCACGTTGAAAGACACTGAGCTCTTGTGATAAAGTACTGTACAGTACAGTGTTAATCATTACTGGTGATATAGTACATTACAGTACAGTGTTAATCATTACTGGTGATATAGTACTGTACAGTACAGTGTTAATCATTACTGGTGATATAGTACTGTACAGTACAGTGTTAATCATTACTGGTGATATAGTACATTACAGTAGAGTGTTAATCATTACTGGTGATATAGTACATTACAGTAGAGTGTTAATCATTACTGGTGATATAGTACATTACAGTAGAGTGTTCAGTCTTTGTTGATACAGTGCAGTACACTGTGCTATTCAATTTTATACACACTGGATGAAATAGCCAAATCCACTCATTTGAAGGGGTGTCCACATACTTTTGTCTATATAGTGTAGGTCTATTCAACAGTTTTGATATTTTATTAATTAGTTGTTGTTATGTTGTTAACAAAAAAACTGACGTTATTCTGCTTCCTGCAGCCCTGATTCTGGGAGTGGTGTTGGGGATCACGGGAGGAATCATTATTGGAGTTGTTATTTTCCTGGTGATACAGAGCAAGTAAGTACACTGTTCATTATTCTCTGATATAGTACAGTACACTGTTCATTATTCTCTGATATAGTACAGTACACTGTTCATTATTCTCTGATATAGTACAGTACACTGTTCATTATTCTCTGATATAGTACAGTACACTGTTCATTATTATCTGATATAGTACAGTACACTGTTCATTATTCTCTGATATAGTACAGTACACTGTTCATTATTCTCTGATACAGTACACTGTTCATTATTCTCTGATAAGTACACTGTTCATTATTCTCTGATATAGTACAGTACACTGTGTTCATTATTCTCTGATAAGGTACACTATTCATTATTCTCTGATACAGTACACTATTCATTATTCTCTGATACAGTACACTGTTCATTATTCTCTGATACAGTACACTGTTCATTATTCTCTGATATAGTACAGTACACTGTTCATTATTCTCTGATACAGTACACTGTTCATTATTCTCTGATACAGTACACTGTTCATTATTCTCTGATATAGTACAGTACACTGTTCATTATTCTCTGATACAGTACACTGTTCATTATTCTCTGATACAGTACAGTACACTGTTCATTATTCTCTGATATAGTACAGTACACTGTTCATTATTCTCTGATACAGTACAGTACACTGTTCATTATTCTCTGATACAGTACAGTACACTGTTCATTATTCTCTGATATAGTACAGTACACTGTTCATTATTCTCTGATACAGTACAGTACACTGTTCATTATTCTCTGATACAGTACAGTACACTGTTCATTATTCTCTGATATAGTACAGTACACTGTTCATTATTCTCTGATACAGTACAGTACACTGTTCATTATTCTCTGATATAGTACAGTACACTGTTCATTATTCTCTGATACAGTACACTGTTCATTATTCTCTGATACAGTACAGTACACTGTTCATTATTCTCTGATATAGTACAGTACACTGTTCATTATTCTCTGATACAGTACAGTACACTGTTCATTATTCTCTGATACAGTACAGTACACTGTTCATTATTCTCTGATATAGTACAGTACACTGTTCATTATTCTCTGATATAGTACAGTACACTGTTCATTATTATCTGATATAGTACAGTACACTGTTCATTATTCTCTGATATAGTACAGTACACTGTTCATTATTCTCTGATACAGTACACTGTTCATTATTCTCTGATACAGTACACTGTTCATTATTCTCTGATATAGTACAGTACACTGTTCATTATTCTCTGATACAGTACACTGTTCATTATTCTCTGATACAGTACACTGTTCATTATTCTCTGATATAGTACAGTACACTGTTCATTATTCTCTGATATAGTACAGTACACTGTTCATTATTCTCTGGTGATACAGTACACTGTTCATTATTCTCTGATACAGTACACTGTTCATTATTCTCTGATATAGTACAGTACACTGTTCATTATTCTCTGATATAGTACAGTACACTGTTCATTATTCTCTGATATAGTACAGTACACTGTTCATTATTCTCTGATATAGTACAGTACACTGTTCATTATTCTCTGATATAGTACAGTACACTGTTCATTATTCTCTGATATAGTACAGTACACTGTTCATTATTCTCTGATATAGTATAGTACACTGTTCATTATTCTCTGATATAGTACAGTACACTGTTCATTATTCTCTGGTACAGTACAGTGTTCATTATTCTCTGATACAGTACACTGTTCATTATTCTCTGATACAGTACAGTGTTCATTATTCTCTGATATAGTACAGTACACTGTTCATTATTCTCTGATATAGTACAGTACACTGTTCATTATTCTCTGATATAGTACAGTACACTGTTCATTATTCTCTGATACAGTACAGTACACTGTTCATTATTCTCTGATATAGTATAGTACACTGTTCATTATCCTCTGATACAGTACAGTACACTGTTCATTATTCTCTGATATAGTACAGTACACTGTTCATTATTCTCTGATATAGTACAGTACACTGTTCATTATTCTCTGATACAGTACAGTACACTGTTCATTATTCTCTGATATAGTATAGTACACTGTTCATTATCCTCTGATACAGTACAGTACACTGTTCATTATTCTCTGATATAGTACAGTACACTGTTCAATATTCTCTGATACAGTACAGTACACTGTTCATTATTCTCTGGTGATACATTACACTGTTCATTATTCTCTGATACTGTACACTGTTCATTATTCTCTGATATAGTACAGTACACTGTTCATTATTCTCTGATACAGTACACTGTTCATTATTCTCTGATACAGTACACTGTTCATTATTCTCTGATACAGTACAGTACACTGTTCATTATTCTCTGATATAGTACAGTACACTGTTCATTATTCTCTGATACAGTACACTGTTCATTATTCTCTGATATAGTACAGTACACTGTTCATTGTTCTCTGGTGATACAGTACACTGTTCATTATTCTCTGATACAGTACAGTACACTGTTCATTATTCTCTGATACAGTACAGTACACTGTTCATTATTCTCTGATATAGTACAGTACACTGTTCATTCTTCTCTGATATAGTACAGTACACTGTTCATTGTTCTCTGGTGATACAGTACACTGTTCATTATTCTCTGATACAGTACAGTACACTGTTCATTCTTCTCTGATACAGTACACTGTTCATTATTCTCTGGTACAGTACAGTACACTGTTCATTATTCTCTGATATAGTACAGTACACTGTTCATTATTCTCTGATATAGTACAGTACACTGTTCATTATTCTCTGATATAGTACAGTACACTGTTCATTATTCTCTGATATAGTACAGTACACTGTTCATTATTCTCTGATATAGTACAGTACACTGTTCATTATTCTCTGGTGATACAGTACACTGTTCATTATTCTCTGATACAGTACAGTGTTCATTATTCTCTGATATAGTACAGTACACTGTTCATTATTCTCTGATATAGTACAGTACACTGTTCATTATTCTCTGATATAGTACAGTACACTGTTCATTATTCTCTGATATAGTACAGTACACTGTTCAATATTCTCTGATATAGTACAGTACACTGTTCATTATTCTCTGATATAGTATAGTACACTGTTCATTATTCTCTGATATAGTACAGTACACTGTTCATTATTCTCTGGTACAGTACAGTGTTCATTATTCTCTGATACAGTACACTGTTCATTATTCTCTGATACAGTACAGTGTTCATTATTCTCTGATATAGTACAGTACACTGTTCATTATTCTCTGATATAGTACAGTACACTGTTCATTATTCTCTGATATAGTACAGTACACTGTTCATTATTCTCTGATACAGTACAGTACACTGTTCATTATTCTCTGATATAGTATAGTACACTGTTCATTATCCTCTGATACAGTACAGTACACTGTTCATTATTCTCTGATATATTACAGTACACTGTTCATTATTCTCTGATATAGTACAGTACACTGTTCATTATTCTCTGATACAGTACAGTACACTGTTCATTATTCTCTGATATAGTATAGTACACTGTTCATTATCCTCTGATACAGTACAGTACACTGTTCATTATTCTCTGATATAGTACAGTACACTGTTCAATATTCTCTGATACAGTACAGTACACTGTTCATTATTCTCTGGTGATACATTACACTGTTCATTATTCTCTGATACTGTACACTGTTCATTATTCTCTGATATAGTACAGTACACTGTTCATTATTCTCTGATACAGTACACTGTTCATTATTCTCTGATACAGTACACTGTTCATTATTCTCTGATATAGTACAGTACACTGTTCATTATTCTCTGATATAGTACACTGTTCATTATTCTCTGGTGATACAGTACACTGTTCATTATTCTCTGATACAGTACAGTACACTGTTCATTATTCTCTGATACAGTACACTGTTCATTATTCTCTGATACAGTACACTGTTCATTATTCTCTGATACAGTACAGTACACTGTTCATTATTCTCTGATATAGTACAGTACACTGTTCATTATTCTCTGATACAGTACAGTACACTGTTCATTATTCTCTGATATAGTACAGTACACTGTTCATTATTCTCTGATACAGTACAGTACACTGTTCATTATTCTCTGATATAGTACAGTACACTGTTCATTATTCTCTGATATAGTACAGTACACTGTTCATTATTCTCTGATACAGTACAGTACACTGTTCATTATTCTCTGATACAGTACACTGTTCATTATTCTCTTTAATTAAAAATATAATAAAATTAAAATAATTTTTACAGAATGATTTTTTGTTGTAATTTGTCTTAATTATACTACAAATAACTAACTGCTCTTTTATATCAAATATCAGTAAGAATCACAAACGTGCACCAAAGAAAGTGAAAGAAGCCAAGATGGAGACACCACTGCAACAGGAGCCAATTGAGATGGCATAGAGAACAGAACACAGGAATGACTGGAAACACCATAGAAATGAGAATGACTAGAGCGCATGATCCCATTCAAGTCCACTTTCCATTTTAAGTGTACCCATGCCAGTCATTGTATTTCTAGGGGAAACACCAGGCAGGGCCCTCACCTGAATGGCCCCTCTCAGGTTGATTTAATAGAGGAATGTAGATCTACAACTAACAACCCTACAATGTAATGTCATGTTTCCCATCATGTGTTGTTATCAGATTATTCACAAATCCTTGTTCCTGGGTTGGAGGAGTGGACAATGAGAGAGTCATATGGTATCTGCCTTCTCCTTCACTAATGCAGGCCAGGCTATTTTCCTCATGGTTATGTTTAAAATGACTCTCAATTATCTTACAACATGTATAAGGCTTTCTGCACTCTCGTCTTTTACAATATGACTTCTGTGTTTATTTCAGGTATATTTGGTAGCTGCTCACATCACCTCCACGGGGCACTATTGTTTATTAATTAGATTACGGCATCGTGTGCTTTTACTGAACTCCTCAGTGGGCAAACAGGGTTCTTCTGATATTCCCATAGTTCTTCACATGGAATGTGTGTTTTATTTTACGTGCTTCATTCTGTTTATGTTTGGTCTGTATCAACATTCACATTGGTTTTGTTCCAACTACTGTATGTAACATTATTGTAAGGCATGATGTGAGAATGAACCAAAACACTGTTTCAAAATATATATATATATATATTATGGGACAGGTTTTACCCACAGAAATAGAATGAATAGAACTGTCATCCCCATTCAAGTAAATTGTGCCATTATGGGACTGAGATGATGTCATCCTCCTGGACTGGCAGCCATTTTGAGTGTACCCATAAGGGCAGGAAGTAAAAGCAGGAAGTAAAAAAAAGCAGGAAGTAAATAAAAACAGCGAGTCAATCTGTGCTGTGATGTTGTTGTTGTGAAATTCCATATACATTTTGAAGGATACATATTCAAATGTGTTACAAAAATAAATTAACACAGATAAACACAAAAATGAAAGATGTGCATAACTTAAAGAGGAATGGAGCTGTGTTGAAATACCGAATACTCATACTGACTACACTAACCATACTATTTGTGATGTAAATGTAGTATGCTTATTGTTCATAGTATGGATACTCATAGAAGTCAAAGATTGTGTGACACCTTCATATGATGGTATTCCAGTGAAATTTAGGCATAACCATTACAAAGGATCAGAAGTCTAGATGGCTCACTACATTTGAACCCTCTTATTAAAAAAAAACAGAAGAAGCTAAATCAATGGCTACAGAGGGACTTATCTTTAAAAGGTAGAGTCCTAATAACCAAGGCTGAAGGTATCTCTAGACTAACATATGGCGCTCAATCTTTATATCTTGAGAGTAAAATTAGCAAGGAGATAGACCAGATGCTTTTCAACTTTCTGTGGAGAAACCGTACCCATTACATTAGGAAAACTGTTGTAATGAACACTTATGAGAATGGTGGACTGAATTTTCTGGACTTCACTACTTTAAATAATACTTTTAAGATCAGTTGGATAAAACAATTCCTAAGAAGACCCACTTCTATCTGGAATTTTATTCCTCATCATGTCTTCTCTACTTTTGGTGGCCTTAACTTCATGTTGTTTTGCAATTATGACATTGACAAAATTCCAGTGAAACTTTCTACTTTTCATCGGCAGGTTTTCTTGTCATGGTCCTTAATTTATAAACACAATTTTTCTCCACACAGATATTATATATGGAATAATCGGGATATATTGTAACAAAAATACTTTGTTTTTAGAATATTGGTTCTGAAATAACATCCTATTGGTGAGCCAACTGGTAAATGCAGAGGGTCTTTTACTCAGTTATAAGGAATTCTTATCACTTTACAAGGTCCCTGTAACACCTAAAGATTTTGCAATTGTTTTAGATGCCATTCCCTCAGGTGTTGCTATGTTATTCAGGAACATGTCAAGACCTGACCCTCAGAGCCTACCTTCTATTGACCCTGTTGACTCATCAGTAGGAAAGATTTGTTTCTCTTTTGGTCCATTCAACAACAGAGCGATACTAACCTTGTTTCAGCAGGATGTTGTCATGCCTTATTGGAATGGATTTATTGATAATATCTGTTGGGAAAAAGTTTGGATGTTGCCACACACATACCTACTTGTTAACAAAATTAAGGAAGTTTCCTTTAAAATGGTTTGTAAATATTATCCTGCCAACCACTATATGAAGAAGTTTAAGGAAAACATCAACTCAAATTGCTCCTTTTGTAAGGACCACCCAGAAACAGTGTTGCATCTTTTTTGGCATTGTATTCATGTAAGAAAACTGTGGCAAGACATCAGTAGATTTATAATTGAACACATTTATGAAGATTTCACACTATTGTGGAGAGATGTGCTGATTGGATTCTTTACATACGATAGAAATAAGCTGAAACATTTTTATGTAATACATTTCATTATTCTTTTGGCCAAATTTCATAAAGACAAATGTAAATTTACAATAAAAAAAAACACATTTTCTTACCCTACAAAAATAAATTGAACTGTATTTTAAAACAGTTAAATACTCTACTAACAAAAAAAGCTGTTAGAATTATAAGTGTATGTATGTCCCTTAAGGTCCTTGTGTAATTGTAATGTGATATTGTACCCCCTAGCTCGATTGTCCATTGTTTATAATCTATATATACTTGTGTTCCCTCATGTACTTTCTGTATTGATTTGTTGTTAATTTAAAAAAAATATTATAATAACATTTTTTTTTTTTTTTAAGTGTGGATACAGTTACTATGCCAAAAGTTCCCAGATGTAGTACTACATTCACCAAAATACGAAGTAGACATACAGTGGATGGACACCATTTCTGTGCTTTTAGGGCCCATAATGCAATTCCTCGGGAAATGGGCGTGGCTTCACAAACGTTTTCATATTTGAATAAAATGGCGGAGAATATGCAGCTGTCGTCCGACGAGAGCGGATACAAATTCAATGTTTTAACTAATTATGACAAATGTTAAGAAAATTTTGAGCAATGCAATGAAGTAATTAGGTTTCTAATAAGTCGCACGTTATGTTGGCTGACAATTTGTTAGTTAAGCAATTCTTACGACCCGCATAGCATATCATTACAGCAGTATGTACCGGTATGTTAGCTAGCTACCTAACGTTAGTTGGCTACTAATACATCAAACTTTCCAGTATATTAAACTATCTGATATCTAACTACCCAACGTTTATTGACTTGATTATTCACGTCCTTCTTAGCTTAGCTAAATGGTGTAGTTGTGCATTCTCAATGGACATTAATTTAGGTGGGTTTATAAATTTGCTCTCATCCCATTTCAGATCACAGAATAATTTGAATTTAGGAAAACTCAACACCCGTTGACAATGGTCGGTGTCCGTAAATGTCGACAAAAAAAGTGGAATTAAATTGTTAGTCACCAACTCTCTGGATAACATAACACCAGCTCTGCTGGGGGGAGTAAAATGGTCCGGCTGTTGTATTATTTGTGTCTGGAAGTAGCTAGTAAAGCTAACCACCTTTAGCCAGTTAGTTTGGGTGCTTGACTGAGGTCAGTATCCTCTTCGGCCAGAGCGCCAGTTGAATTTACGAACAGACCATCTGACAACGCTATAAATTCATGAACACACCCGAAATTGTGAAATGTCTAAGCAAGTAATTTGGGGTGTGCTCATTATGAGACTAACTTTTCGTATGGTTTTGTTTGCGGAACACACAGGCTGGTGTATAGCGTCTCATCCCTGCGTGTGTCGTCTCTTCCATAACCCGTGCAAACCCAGAAGCAACTAGCATTTACATAGGCTTTGAGTAAAACCAGTTCATTTAGTAAATCTAGCCTGCTGTCATTTTTTCTACGGCGCTTATGTAACAATAGTATTCGTTAGCTTGTCCACTATAACATGTTCAAGTGTAACCAGATTAACTTGCTTTGAAGATAAAACTACCATTCAACGCGCAGTAATTCCGTGTCCCTGTTGCTACAGTAGTGACTTCTACTAGCTTTGGCTTCCATCTAGTGGAAAGGAATGATAACTACACTGGGCAGCTAGTTGGCAGAGTCAAAGACGACTTTAATAATAAATGCCATTTAGCAGACGCCTTTATCCAAAGCTACCTGGCTACATGGTAGTGGAAACAGATCACTGAAACAGGATTACAAAAATACAGTCAATTACAGGGTTATTAAGGTGTATTTACAAGTTCCAATAACAAACAAGAAGAGGATCCACATGAAAGGCTTGTGATTGCAAGTCTTTGCCTCTTGCACAAGATCAATAGACAAACAACAGTAGCATATCTTAAAGGGGCAATCAGCAGTTGCTTCATCCGTTTTTGCTCTTATAAATTAATGATATGTAACCATTGATTCTTGAAGAATCTGATAAATGCCTCATGAGCTTCGTTCAACGATCACACTCCATGAGAACCCAAAATATAAGCTTGTTTTACTCCAATGTTTGTAAACAAAGAAAATGTAAACAAATGCTGTATATCCTCAAAACAAAGTTCAACTATAATGTTGATATCATGGATGGTCAGTCCTGTATAGCCTCATAACATGGTTATAACTATAATGTTGATATCACGGATGGTCAGTCCTGTATAGTCTCATAACATGGTTATAACTATAATGTTGATATAATGGATGGTCAGTCCTGTATAGTCTCATAACATGGTTATAACTATAATGTTGATATCACGGATGGTCAGTCCTGTATAGTCTCATAACATGGTTATAACTATAATGTTGATATCACGGATGGTCAGTCCTGTATAGTCTCATAACATGGTTATAACTATAATGTTGATATCATGGATGGTCAGTCCTGTATAGTCTCATAACATGGTTATAACTATAATGTTGATATAATGGATGGTCAGTCCTGTATTGCCTCATAACATGGTTATAACTATAATGTTGATATCACGGATGGTCAGTCCTGTATAGTCTCATAAGATCCCGAGGTATTGAAACCCCTGTGTTTTCCATTGGAAAGGACAAAGTGTCTTCATAGAGCTGGTGAGTGTAATATTGAGAGGGCAGACAGTGGATTTGTTAAAATTTATCTTATAACCTGAAAACTTGCCATACTGAGCAATTGTGTCTAAAATGAGAGGGAGGGATTTCTCAGGGTTGGATATGTAGAGCAAGACATCATCTGCGTAAAGCGAAATCTTGTGCTGCAGGCCCCCTGCAGAAACACCCATAATACTTGGATTGCTCCTTATCAGCTCTGCCAAAGGCTCCGCCCCCAACAAGTAGAGCAGGGGGGACAGCGAGCACCCTTGTCTTGTGCCCCGTTCCAGAGGGAATCTGTCAGAGTTCAGTCCATTAGTAGTCACCATGGCATTTGGATGAGAGTATAGTGATTTGATCCATTTAATAACATTTGGGCCCATATTGAACTTTTCTAAGACTGAAAACAGAAAGCTCCACTCCATCCTGTTAAACACCTTCTCAGCATCCAGTGAAGCCAGGACAGGGGTCTTCTGTGCGTTTACTTGATCAATAATATCAAAAAGACGGCGAATGTTATCAGAAGAGTATCCGCTTTTATTATTTTGGGAAGAAGAGTGTTTAGTCTTTTGGCGAGCAATTTGGTAATTATTTTATAGTCGAAATCCAACAAGCTTATGGGCCGGAAGGACGAAGAGGATAGGGGGACCTTGTCCTTTTTTAGCAACACTGTAATGCGAGCTGTGTGCATTGAGTCCAGGAGAACTCCGTTTTTGCAAAAATCCTTCAGCATTGGCATGAAGATAGGGCTGAGCTGGGGCCAAAAAGCTTTGTAGAACTCTCTGGGGAATCCATCTGGGCCTGGGGACTTATTAGGTGGCATGGAGGTAATTGCCTCCAGGGTCTCCTCAGGAGTGAAGGGGGAGTTGAGATCTCCTTGGTCGGGATCTTCATAACACCAGATCTGAATTGCCTTTTCAAGGAAAATTATCTTCCACTCCTGGATCGAATCAAGAACGATCTCCAAACCTGGATCTCCCTCCCAATTAGTTTAGTAGGAAGAATTAATGTCATCCGTATGAACGTCCTCCCTAGACTGAACTACTTATTTCAGATGCTCCTATGCTATCTCCCACTTTCCTTTTTCAAAACAACTAACCAAAGCATCACCAAATTTATATGGGGCAATAAAAAACCTAGGATCATGTTTTCCACTCTATCGAAACCTGAATCGAAGGGTGGTCTTGCCCTTCCCTCACTTCAATTGTACTACTGGTCTGCCCAAATCCGCAACATGCTAACATGGATCACAAACAGACAAGAGTCAACGTGGATTCAGATAGAAGCCCAATCCTGTGGTTCATTGCCCTTAAGCTCAATTATATTCATTAATAACTTTAGTGAAGTGGGCAACATAGCCAAAACCTTTGTGATTTACAGCACCCTACTAGCGTGGAGGGACTGTAAGAAATACCTGGGCATTTCCTCCCAAATATGTTCTCACTCGCCTATAGTAGGCAACCCAGACTTGCCAAAAGCCCTGAGGGATGCCAGCTTTAATCTTTGGCATACTCTAGGAATCAGGACCTTTTCAGATATATTTCATCAAAAAACCACTACACTGAAATCCTTTCAAAAGCTCTGCAGTGAATTCGATGTGCCAAGATCCCATTTTTTTTTTTTAATATCTTCAAATTAGACATGTAATTTCCTCATTTACCTCCAAGAGGAGGTTTAGAACTCAGTTGAATGAAGTTGAAACCCTTCTTGGCACAATCCATTAAAGGCAAAATATCTTACATATATAATCAAATCAAATGTATTTATATAGCCCTTCGTACATCAGCTGATATCTCAAAGTGCTGTACAGAAACCCAGCCTAAAACCCCAAACAGCAAGCAATGCAGGTGTAGAAGCACGGTGGCTAGGAAAAACTCCCTAGAAAGGCCAAAACCTAGGAAGAAACCTAGAGAGGAACCAGGCTATGTGGGGTGGCCAGTCCTCTTCTGGCTGTGCCGGGTGGAGACTATAACAGAACATGGCCAAGATGTTCAAATGTTCATAAATGACCAGCATGGTCGAATAATAATAAGGCAGAACAGTTGAAACTGGAGCAGCAGCACGGCCAGGTGGACTGGGGACAGCAAGGAGTCATCATGTCAGGTAGTCCTGGGGCATGGTCCTAGGGCTCAGGTCCTCCGAGAGAGAGAAAGAAAGAGAGGAGAGAATTAGAGAACGCACACTTAGATTAACACAGGACACCGAATAGGATTTTAGGAAGGAAATTTACAGTTGATTTGTCAGAGGTCAAACCATTCACAGAGACAAACTGATATCTTTCCGACAGATAAGATCTAAACCAGGCCAGAACTTGTCTGTGTAGACCAATTTGGGTTTCCAATCTCTCCAAAAGAATGTGGTGATCGACGGTATCAAAAGCAGCACTAAGGTCTAGGAGCACGAGGACAGATGCAGAGCCTCGGTCCGATGCCATTAAAATGTAATTTACCACCTTCACAAGTGCCGTCTCAGTCCTATGATGGGGTCTAAATCCAGACTGAAGCATTTTGTATACATTGTTTGTCTTCAGGAAGGCAGTAAGTTGCTGCGCAACAGCCTTTTCTAACATTTTTGAGAGGAATGGAAGATTCGATATAGGCCGATAGTTTTTTATATTTTCTGGGTCAAGGTTTGGCTTTTTCAAGAGAGGCTTTAATACTGCCACTTTTAGTGAGTTTGGTACACATCCGGTGGATAGAGAGCCGTTTATTATGTTCCACATAGGAGGGCCAAGCACAGGAAGCAGCTCTTTCAGTAGTTTAGTTGGAATAGGCTCCAGTATGCAGCTTGAAGGTTTAGAGGCCATGATTATTTTCATCATTGTGTCAAGAGATATAGTACTAAAACACTTGAGCGTCTCTCTTGATCCTAGGTCCTGGCAGAGTTGTGCAGACTCAATCTCCGCTGTGGAGCTTTGCAGCTCCTTCAGGGTTACTTTTGGTCTCTTTGTTGCCTCTCTGATTAATGCCCTTCTTGCCTGGTCCATGAGTTTTGGTGGGCGGCCCTTTCTTGGCAGGTTTGTTGTGGTGCCATACTCTTTCCATTTTATAATAATATAATGTATTTAATGGTGCTCCGTGGGATGGTGAAAGTTTCAGATATTTTTTTATAACCCATCTGTACTTCTCCACAACTTTGTCCCTGACCTGTTTGGAGAGCTCCTTGGTCTTCATGATGCCGCTTGCTTGGTGGTGTCCCTTACTTAGTGGTGTTGCAGGCTCGGTGGCCTTTCAGAACAGGTGTATATCTACTGAGATCATCTGACAGATCATGTGACACAGATTGCACACAAGCAGACTTTATTTAACTAATTATGTGACTTCTGAAGGTAATTGGTTGCACCAGATCTTATTTAGGGGCTTCATAGCAAAGGGGTGAATACATATGCACGCACCACTTTTCAGTTTTTTATTTTTAGGAATTTTTTTAAACAAGTAATTTTTTTCATTGAAATTCACCAATATGGACTATTTTGTGTATGTCCATTACATGAAATCCAAATAAAAATCTATTTAAATTACAGGTTGTAATGCAACAAAATAGGAAAAACGCCATGGGGGAGGAATACTTTTGCAAGGCACTGTACATTTATGTATTTATAGATGTGTGTATCTTTGAATTCGCTGTTGAATGGCCTGCTCCTTATCCATTTTCGGAACACCAGCCCACCGCCCCAAAGTGATGGGCACTCTCTCTCTTTGGGCACTCAGGAGAGTCTGCTGGGATTGTCCTAGAGACAGATATAAGTTACACAAATCATAGTTTTATTTATTATTTGTTATTTATTTAACCAGGTAGGTTAGTTGAGAACAAGTTCTCATTTACAACTGCAACCTGGCCAAGATAAAGCAAAGCACTTAGACACAAACAACAACACAGAATTACACATGGAGTAAAACAAATATAGTCAATAATACAGTAAAAAAATATATATATATAAATATATTATAAAAAAAAATATTTAAAAAATACTATAAAATATATGACATTACCTCTGGCTTCCCAACGGCCACCAGGTCACAGGTCATGCTCATGCCAGATATCAGCAGGTGAGTCCCTCAAGGTCACCCTCACACTTGGATGCCTGTCAGTGGCCAGGGTTTGAATACTGCATCCATGGGCCTGTTAGTAATAGTGATTTTATTATTATTATTATTATTATTATTATTATCCTAAAGGTACCTACATCCTCTTCAAGGGTAAAACTAACTCTCACGACGGTCTTTGAGATAATGCTAAATGTCTCAAACATTAAGTGATTTTTTTCTCCAGAATCTAGATATATTCCATGTTTTAGAGCCCACTATAAGAAGAAGAATGAAACGAAGACATTGTCTGTATCATGTACACTTCACAGATCATAGGGTCTTACAAGAGGCATGTATAGGTCTAAAAAAAGCAACTAATTTGTGAAACTTTTCATACAAACGTAAAAACATACCAAATACACACTTACAACCCTTAGGCTAGGTAACAAAATATAGGTTAGGCTATAGCTTACCTCAATGTGTTGCAGACATCTCTCTAATCCCTCTGTCTCCAAACAGTAACTATTCCTCACATCGCATGCACAGTCTCCTGGGGGAGGATCAGGTGGGAAGCAGAGTCCAGGATGGTGTAAGAGCCAACGGAAGAACTGTCTCCTGGGGGAGGATCAGGTGGGAAGCAGAGTCCAGGATGGTGTAAGAGCCAACGGAAGAACAGTCTCCTGGGAAGCAGAGTCCAGGATGGTGTAAGAGCCAACGGAAGAACAGTCTCCTGGGAAGCAGAGTCCAGGATGGTGTAAGAGCCAACGGAAGAACAGTCTCCTGGGAAGCAGAGTCCAGGATGGTGTAAGAGCCAACGGAAGAACAGTCTCCTGGGAAGCAGAGTCCAGGATGGTGTAAGAGCCAACGGAAGAACAGTCTCCTGGGGGAAGTTGAGATGGTGTAAGAGCCAACGGAGGCACAACGGCCGGGTGAATCACACCGTGCGTCTCCAGATACGATTAGTGGACTGTCACCAACTGTATCCAGAATGGCCTCTGTGTGCTGGGTCAACATGTAGTTAACCTCTGGCACATGGTGCTGTTGGCTTGTGAACCGTCACAGAGACATGGACACCAGACTGAGGAGGTGACATGTTTCCACAAATATGGAGCAGGAGCCCGCCAGTAAAGAAGGCTGCTGATGGCACCAACAGATTCCCTGCAAACAACTTTCCCACTCTGGTCTGGGGATCCCACTTCCTCCTGTGGCCCACAACACACGGTCTCCATGGTGATGGCAAAACCATGTATTTTCAGGGATGAACTGATGACACCTGCTCGACATCCTGGCTCATTGCAGACATTGACATTGAACTCCTTAAGCTTTCTATCAGACTATGTATTGTGGATCTTTCATCTTCAAAAGTATGTCTTGGCTTCTGAGCTCTCAGGTTCATACAGAGAGTTCTGGTCTTCACTGATCTCTCTCTCTCCATCGGCTCCATCTGTGGTGTAGTTCTGGTCTTCACTGATCTCTCTCTCTCCATCGGCTCCATCTGTGGTGTAGTTCTGGTCTTCACTGATCTCTCTCTCTCCATCGGCTCCATCTGTGGTGTAGTTCTGGTCTTCACTGATCTCACTCTCCGTCAGCTTCATCTGTGGTGTAGTTCTGGTCTTCACTGATCTCAGTGAGCGCTATCTAGCTGGGCCTTGAGCTCTACCGCAGCACAGGAACACTCTGGCACCAAGGGGTCAGTTTGGCATGCTATACTAACCGTTCTTTCCTGTTGGTAGAAAACAATTAAGTCATCTATTAGGCTATAGTATATTGGCCATATACCACACCTCCTCAGGCCTTATTGCTAAAGTATATTTCCTTCTTTATCAAATTGATCAAGCACAAATATAATATTTCTTTCAAACCACTTAGGGAAGAACAAAGAACTGTTTTTAACCTCAGTATCTTTGTTGTTCCACAGAAGTGCCTTGTGTGGGGAGAAGTTGTGGCCATAACATAGTTTCCAGGCTAAAAGGGCTTGTTCATGAAATTTGGACAGTTTGATGGGTAATTTTGCTAGAGAATAGTTGCACTTCCACACAAATGTAAGACCACCCAGTTTTAGAATGAAGTACCATAAAGATTCAGAGTTAAACATATTTGATCCAGTTTACTTTAAAGGTATTGTTGATATCAATGAAATCTAGTACTTCAAGCCCACCATCAGCTCTTTGGTTTGATATTACAGGCTTCTCAAGTTTGTGTTGTTTATTTTCCCATATAAAGTCTAGAAAAGTTGTGTTGATATCCTTGCTGGTTTGATCAGCTACAAATAAGGATGGGGCAGGGTAAAACAAAACGTGACAGACCCTCTGCTTTGGACAATAAAACCCTTCCAATAATAGGGAGGTCACGCAGGAGCCAATTAAAACACGGATTTAGTTTTTAACCTCTGAGAGAAAGCGGGATGTTGACGGATAACACGGTTAACCAATCACTAACAACTCGAGTTGTTTTCGCTAAAACGTCACTTCCTCTAAATTCTCTTAAATGTTTTTGGAGCGTTTGACTCGTTTACACTTTCTTTTTTTGTGGACGTGATAGGTTTTGTTTTGATCGTGGCTCCCATCGAAATGGTGTCAAATGAAGATAAATTAATACATCTATTTATAATATGGTCTGTTGCTACGTTAGCTCGCTAATTAAGCAACAATTTAATCACGACACAACAGCTAATTAGCTATCTTTTGCCAAAGCTGCTACGTAAGCTAGCGCAACAACACTGCTGAAACTCGGGAGACGTTAGCTAGCTACCCTAATCTAGTTTGATGGAGTGCCCTCATTTGAACTCCAATGTTTGCATTACCATAGATTCCTCAAGCTTCCCCCATGGTTCCCCATCCTCCTGGTGTTGCAGCGGTGAGTTAGTATACATTTCATTCTGGTAGCTAACGTTAACAACTACATTTAGTCAGCTAACTAGCTACTTGTCTTGACTAGGACTTGTTTTTCTACAGTTTCCCCTGGCTGTCTCTTGATTTGTGAAGTTATTTGCCCCGCACACATTTTTTTTTTACACATTTTGCACCAACGCTATGCGATGCGCCTTCATTGATTTAATAATATTCAGATATTTCTATACTGAAACCAACTTGATGGTGACTCATCTATTTTCATGGCGTGTGAATGTGCTGCCCCATTCATTGACGCCTATTCACGATAGTATCTCCTGACCGGGGGAGTTGCGTTAAGACCCCCGACACTAGTCTAAACATTAACACTCATCGCTTAACGGTAGTATCACATAGAGAATAATGAGGCAGATATTTAATCGGATGTATAAATGTGAAGCATCCGCTTCACACAAATATGGTAGTGAGAGGAAGCCCACTGGCCGGCAGTGGGAGAAGATGGAACTAGATGGAGTTTGGCTGACATTTTGCACATTTTATCATTGCTGAAACGTTTGATGTCAATACAGTTTTAATTTCCCCAAACTAAAATATATTATGAACAGAGTGGACTAAGTTTTGTAGACTTTACCTTTTGCAAAAGTTTAAAATTGCGTTGTTTAGGAGTGGAAAGGCGAATTTAGTTATTGCACACTCGGCACGTCAGAGGAGGCGTTCCCTAACGGAAATATGCAGATATATTCTAGAACTCGCCAATAGGATCTCGCTATCTCGTGCTTAACTCTGCCCACTTCCTTTCTTGTTTTTCCCTCTGACTCATTTGCTCCCATTGGAAACGACAGGCTGTGCTCTCTCTTGATTTAGTTACACACATCTTTGATAGTATCTTCTGACCGGTCGAGTTGTCGTTAAGAGCCCGGACGCTTATTTAAACATTAACACCATTAGCGTTTCCAAAAACGTATTTAAAAAAAAAAAAACTACTCGCATTGTTAGGGTTTGGTGTTCCCACACGGACATATCGCCATGTTTTTATTTATTTATTGCAACAATAACAATATTACACATCAATACAGGGACATTCCTGCGAATACAATGACAAAAATGAAGTAATAGAACACCAGGACATCATTAATATGTGACAAGGCAATGAGTCATTAACAGACATTGAGACATGACTTCTAATCATTTTTCCAACTTTTTAAGTTTCACAAGTTGGAGGGATTTATAACATTCTATCAGTTCAATGAAGAAGAAACAAAACCCTACAAAATAAGGACATGTTCCACCCCATTTAAACTTGTGAATAATAATGTTTAAAAAATAGTTATGATCGGAATTACAAGGATAAGCGTAATGCCATTTAAACATCATCAAAGGTAAACGGGTAATTCTGGAGATTTTATACACAACCGTTCATGACTTTCAATCCATAGTTACCTAGAATGGTGGCATGAAAAAAATAAATGCTCCTTAGATTCTGAATCCGAGGAACAGAAGAAACGAGGCATTTGGTCAAAATGGAATCTTTTGTGCAAGAAATAATTTCCAGGATAGATGTAAGAAAATATTGTAAAATTAGTTTAACTTTTGGAATAACTGGGCAAGTAAGGCAAAGGGTAGTCGCATTTGACCATAACATGGGTTGGTCCCTTCCATAGCATTATATAATTATAATCACCAAAAATTACTTAACTGCCAATCATATCCACTTATTGTTGCATTTTTTTAATCCAAAAAGTTTAGTCATTCATTTGTAAACTTGGAAAAGAGAGAACAACCTCATAACAAAGTGTTCTTAAGTCCAAGTAAAGGAAGTGGAATTGCTTTGCAAACCTTTCATATATTCTCTCTGAGTAATATTAACCTGAAATGTACCAATGAACTCATCAAATGGTAAGAACTCCCCAGGGTTGTCTACCAAATCACATGGTTTCATGCATGTCAACATCAGAAGCCTCCTCCCTAAGTTTGTTTTACTCACTGCTTTAGCACACTCTGCTAACCCTGATGTCCTTGCTGTGTCTGAATCCTGGCTCAGGAAGGCCACCAAAAATTCAGAGATTTCCATACCCAACTATAACATCTTCTGTCAAGATAGAACTGCCAAAGGGGGAGGAGTTAGCCTGCAAAGTAATGTCATACTTTCCAGGTCCATACCCAAACAGTTCAAACTACTAATCTTGAAAATTACTCTCTCCAGAAATAAGTCTCTCACTGTTGCCGCCTGCTACCGACCCCCATCAGCTCCCAGCTGTGCCCTGGACACCATTTGTGAATTGATCGCCCCCCATCTAGCTTCAGAGTTTGTTCTGTTAGGTGACCTAAACTGGGATATGCTTAACACCCCGGCAGTCCTACAATCTAAGCTAGATGCCCTCAATCTCACACAAATCATCAAGGAACCCACCAGGTCTAACCCTAACTCTGTAAACGAGGGCACCCTCATAGACGTCATCCTGACCAACTGGCCCTCCAAATACACCTCCGCTGTCTTCAACCGGGATCTCAGCGATCACTGCCTCATTGCCTGTATCCGCTACGGTGCCGCAGTCAAACGACCACCCCTCATCACTGTCAAACGCTCCCTAAAACACTTCTGTGAGCAGGCCTTTCTCATCGACCTGGCCCGGGTATCCTGGAAGGACATTGACCTCATCCCGTCAGTTGAGGATGCTTGGTCATTCTTTAAAAGTAACTTCCTCACCATTTTAGATAAGCATGCTCTGTTCAAAAAATGCAGAACTAAGAACAGATACAGCCCTTGGTTCACTCCAGACCTGACTGCCCTCGACCAGCACAAAAACATCCTGTGGCGGACTGCAATAGCATCGAATAGTCCCCGTGATATGCAACTGTTCAGGGAAGTCAGGAACCAATACACGCAGTCAGTCAGGAAAGCTAAGGCCAGCTTCTTCAGGCAGAAGTTTGCATCCTGTAGCTCCAACTCCAAAAAGTTCTGGGATACTGTGAAGTCCATGGAGAACAAGAGCACCTCCTCCCAGCTGCCCACTGCACTGAGGCTAGGTAACACGGTCAGCACCGATAAATCCATGATTATCGAAAACTTCAATAAGCATTTCTCAACGGCTGGCCATGCCTTCCGCCTGGCTACTCCAACCTCGGCCAACAGCTCCGCCCCCCCCGCAGCTCCTCGCCCAAGCCTCTCCAGGTTCTCCTTTACCCAAATCCAGATAGCAGATGTTCTGAAAGAGCTGCAAAACCTGGACCCATACAAATCAGCTGGGCTTGACAATCTGGACCCTCTATTTCTGAAACTATCCGCCGCCATTGTCGCAACCCCTATTACCAGCCTGTTCAACCTCTCTTTCATATCGTCTGAGATCCCCAAGGATTGGAAAGCTGCCGCAGTCATCCCCCTCTTCAAAGGGGGAGACACCCTGGACCCAAACTGTTACAGACCTATATCCATCCTGCCTATCTAAGGTCTTCGGAAGCCAAGTCAACAAACAGGTCACTGACCATCTCGAATCCCACCGTACCTTCTCCGCTGTGCAATCTGGTTTCCGAGCCGGTCACGGGTGCACCTCAGCCACACTCAAGGTACTAAACGATATCCTAACCGCCATCGATAAAAGACAGTACTGTGCAGCCGTCTTCATCGACCTTGCCAAGGCTTTCGACTCTGTCAATCACCATATTCTTATCGGCAGACTCTGTAGCCTTGGTTTTTCTAATGACTGCCTTGCCTGGTTCACCAACTACTTTGCAGACAGAGTTCAGTGTGTCAAATCGGAGGGCATGCTTTCCGGTCCTCTGGCAGTCTCTATGGGGGTGCCACAGGGTTCAATTCTCGGGCCGACTCTTTTCTCTGTATATATCAATGATGTTGCTCTTGCTGCTGGCAATTCCCTGATCCACCTCTACGCAGACGACACCATTCTATATACTTTCGGCCCGTCATTGGACACTGTGCTATCTAACCTCCAAACAAGCTTCAATGCCATACAACACTCCTTCCGTGGCCTCCAACTGCTCTTAAACGCTAGTAAAACCAAATGCATGCTTTTCAACCGATCGCTGCCTGCACCCGCATGCTCTACTAGCATCACCACCCTGGATGGTTCCGACCTTGAATATGTGGACATCTATAAGTACCTAGGTGTCTGGCTAGACTGTAAACTCTCCTTCCAGACTCATATCAAACATCTCCAATCGAAAATCAAATCAAGAGTCGGCTTTCTATTCCGCAACAAAGCCTCCTTCACTCACGCCGCCAAGCTTACCCTAGTAAAACTGACTATCCTACCGATCCTCGACTTCGGCGATGTCATCTACAAAATGGCTTCCAACACTCTACTCAGCAAACTGGATGCAGTTTATCACAGTGCCATCCGTTTTGTCACTAAAGCACCTTATACCACCCACCACTGCGACTTGTATGCTCTAGTCGGCTGGCCCTCACTACATATTCGTCGCCAGACCCACTGGCTCCAGGTCATCTACAAGTCCATGCTAGGTAAAGCTCCGCCTTATCTCAGTTCACTGGTCATGATGGCAACACCCACCCGTAGCACGCGCTCCAGCAGGTGTATCTCACTGATCATCCCTAAAGCCAACACCTCATTTGGCCGCCTTTCGTTCCAGTTCTCTGCTGCCTGTGACTGGAACGAATTGCAAAAATCGCTGAAGTTGGAGACTTATCTCCCTCACCAACTTCAAATATCTGCTGTCTGAGCAGTTAACCGATCGCTGCAGCTGTACATAGTCTATCGGTAAAAAGCCCACCCATTTTTACCTACCTCATCCCCATACTGTTTTTATTTATTTACTTTTCTGCTCTTTTGCACACCAATATCTCTACCTGTACATGACCATCTGATCATTTATCACTCCAGTGTTATTAATCTGCAAAATTGTAATTATTCGCCTACCTCCTCATGCCTTTTGCACACATTGTATATAGACTCCCCTTTTTTTTCTACTGTGTTATTGACTTGTTAATTGTTTACTCTATGTGTAACTCTGTGTTGTCTGTTCACACTGCTATGCTTTATCTTGGCCAGGTCGCAGTTGCAAATGAGAACTTGTTCTCAACTAGCCTACCTGGTTAAATAAAGAGAACTTGTTCTCAACTAGCCTACCTGGTTAAATAAAGAGAACTTGTTCTCAACTAGCCTACCTGGTTAAATAAAGAGAACTTGTTCTCAACTAGCCTACCTGGTTAAATAAAGAGAACTTGTTCTCAACTAGCCTACCTGGTTAAATAAAGAGAACTTGTTCTCAACTAGCCTACCTGGTTAAATAAAGAGAACTTGTTCTCAACTAGCCTACCTGGTTAAATAAAGAGAACTTGTTCTCAACTAGCCTACCTGGTTAAATAAAGAGAACTTGTTCTCAACTAGCCTACCTGGTTAAATAAAGAGAACTTGTTCTCAACTAGCCTACCTGGTTAAATAAAGAGAACTTGTTCTCAACTAGCCTACCTGGTTAAATAAAGAGAACTTGTTCTCAACTAGCCTACCTGGTTAAATAAAGAGAACTTGTTCTCAACTAGCCTACCTGGTTAAATAAAGGTGTTCTCAACTAGCCTACCTGGTTAAATAAAGGTGAAATAAAAATTTAAAAAAAATACAAAATGAATACTCTTGTCAAACCAAAGGCCTTTGAAAATGGATTTCCTATTTTAAAACTATATTATTCCAAATCAATGTTTTGTGGGGGGAAAAATTGTGCTTGATTATAATTTTCCAGAAAAATAACATTTGCTGGTGTAACTTAAACAATTTGACATTTAATTTGCTAGGGTCAAAATCCCATTTCATTAGGAGTTTAAGTCCAAGTTTATTAAACAGTTAGGGATATGATACCACAGAGGTAGGATTAGACAGACATTTCAACCATTTAATTCTAAAAGCTCCCAGTAACGACTCAAAATCAATAGCCTGTTAACCTCCATGATCATAGTCTTTCACTAATTGTGATTTCCAAATATAATGTTTAATTCCTCCAAACAAATCTAAATTTAACAGAATTTACTTTTTTTTTTTTTAGGTTATTAGAAGAAAAAGTGCCCGACTTGGGTAAATGATTCTAGATAACCCATCTGTCTTGGACAAAAGAATTACAACCCAAACCATCAAACTATATATATATTTTTTAAATATTTTTTTAAAGACAAAAAAAAACAATTTTAACTGAGTTCGTCGTGAAACTCAAATTATGGCTTGAATTCACTTTAACGTTCAGGAGTTCAGTTTAATGCGACCACTCACTCCGCCATCTTGTCCCCAACCACATATCTCCACGTTACATCGCTTATTTACTGAGACAGTCGGGAAAAGTGGCCACCTGCTCTAATTAGCGATCTATCATGCTCCGAAAACCTGTGTGAGCCTAACTGGTGGGGAGGAAGCGTATTTCATGAACTGGAGGCACACACAGCTTGTAAAATAATCAGGATATCATTCTGCCAGGCAGGTGAAATATATAAAATATATATATTTTATATAAAGTAGCCTAGTATCCTCATTATTTTACAAGCTGTGTGTGCCTCTCGCCACTACTTTAATACGCATCGTGGGGAAAAATAAGTGGGGATAACACTGGTTCATAAGGAGCCAAATGTGGGCCAATGTAACCTCTGAAAACCCTACATACGGCGAAGAAGGGTTTGAGAGCTATGAATGTCCTAATGTTACATGGCGTCTAACGTCTCTTCTCTCTAGTTTGCAGGTCAAACAAAAGTCCTTGGGTATGTCTCACCTGTCTCAATGTGCATTGTGGGAGGTTAGTATTGACATGCAATCATTGTAGCTACTCGCAGTAGATAGTTGGTCATCTCTTTCGACAGTACCCATTCCAGCTTTTAGATGCGTATGAAGGTCCATGTGACTATTGCGAAAGTGATATTACCTTAACTGATGTAAAACTGTAGTTGAGTGCATGTGTTGTGTTTAATGCAGTCAACCGTTCTCTCTCCAGGTATGTGAATGCTCATGCTAAGCAGCACTATGAGGACAGCCAGAGTCAGGTGACGGGAGGTGCTGGTCAGAAGAGATGTGAGGAGCAGGAGAAGAACGCTCAGCACCTGGTCTGCATGGACTGCAGCAGCTACAGTCTCTTCTGGTGAGTGGACCACCTGGTCTGTAGCAGCTACAGTCTCTTCTGGTAAGTGGGCCACCTGGTCTGTAGCAGCTACAGTCTCTTCTGGTGAGTGGGCCACCTCGTCTGCAGCAGCTACAGTCTCTTCTGGTGAGTGGGCCACCTGGTCTGCAGCAGCTACAGTCTCTTCTGGTGAGTGGACCACCTGGTCTGTAGCAGCTACAGTCTCTTCTGGTGAGTGGGCCACCTGGTCTGTAGCAGCTACAGTCTCTTCTGGTGAGTGGGCCACCTGGTCTGTTGCAGCTACAGTCTCTTCTGGTGAGTGGGCCACCTGGTCTGTAGCAGCTACAGTCTCTTCTGGTGAGTGGACCACCTGGTCTGTAGCAGCTACAGTCTCTTCTGGTGAGTGGACCACCTGGTCTGTAGCAGCTACAGTCTCTTCTGGTGAGTGGGCCACTTAGCTTGATAGCTGTGTTTGCTAGACTAGTAGAGGCCATTGTGCAGTGACTTTACCTGAGAAGAACTGTGGCACAGGATTCAGAAACATCTTGGCCCTTGCGTACTTATTACGGCATAGTGACTCTACTGCATACAGCCAGTCCTGTCTCTCTGTTGTCACAGGTGTGGCGTTGACCTCTCTCTCTCTCTCTGTAGTTACAGGTGTGATGACTTTGTAGTGAACGACACCAAGCTAGGACATGTGCAGAAGGTGAGAGAGCATCTACGGAGTCTGGACAAGTGAGTATTCATTAGCAGGATGACCCTACAATGTCTTGTCATTTGCTACTGTTTGCCAACTGGGGTGTTTTCACTAAGAATCAAATGGGAGCAAATTGAACAGAACGTGGAGGGACCTAACTGAATTTGTCCAAGCAAAACCCTAATTTGTATTGCAAAATGGTTTCTGTTGCCAAACATTTTGCTCTAGTGTGCAACTCATGAATTTTAGGGCTGATCGCATTTAGTCGACTGGTCGTTTGTTTGGTCGATAGGCTGTTTGCTGGTTGACCGAGATTTCTTTTAGTTGAGCAGTCGCCCCAAAAATAAGCGTAAAAATATCATGGTGTTCAAGACAATTGCCTGATTGGCTCCTCTCTGAGTGGACTGATCCATTGTGGAGGCTGTGGGGATGGTACAGTCCATCATTCTTACACATGTGCTTCTGAAATTGTATATGGTTATACACTGCTCAAAAAAATAAAGGGAACACTAAAATAACACATCCTAGATCTGAATGAATGAAATATTCTTATGAAATACTTTTTTCTTTACATACCCCCCTTTTCATTCTTGGCTCATCGCTGCAACTCCCCAACGGGCTCTGGAGAGGCGACGAGTTTGCGATAGTAAAGGTTTGATCAACGTATTTGTTATTCAAATTAAAAGACCAATGAATACTGGCCTTTGTGTAATGATTGAACTCCCACCGCTTGTGGGACATTTATTCTGAAGGCACGTATAAATAACTGCACCGAGGACAGACGGTAACTGACAGGCTGACACACATCAGTTACAAGTAGTATCTAGCTAGAAATGCTTTTTAAATTCTAAGAAGGAAAGTAGACGAGGAATGTGTTCCAGCTAGAGTGGACATCTGTCTTCATTAGATTTTGAAAAAATGAAAACCTGCTCCAGAGCCCTCGGGACCTCAGACAGGGGTGAAGGTTCACCTTCCGACAGGACAACGACCCTAAGCACACAGCCAAGACAATGCAGAAGTGGCTTCGGGACAAGTCTTAATGTCCTTGAGTGGCCCAGCCAGAGCCCTTACTTAAACCCGATCGAGCATCTCTGGAGAGACCTGAAAATAGCTGTGCAGTGACGCTCCCCATCCAACCTGACCGAGATCGAGAGGATCTGCAGAGAAGAAGAAACTCCCCAACTACAGGTGTGCCAAGCTTGTAGCGTCATACCCAAGAAGACTTGAGTCTGTAATTGCTGCCAAAGGTGCTACAACAAAGTACTGAGCAAAGGGTCTGAAAATGTATGTAAATGTAATATTTTGTAATAAATTTACAAATAAATCAATCTGTTTTTGCTTTGTCATAATGGGGATTGAGTGTGTAGATTGAGGGGTGAAAAACAATCCTTTCTGTATGCACTGTATATGTTATCAAGGTTTAAGATGATTGTTTTAGTCAATAAAACATCTGTTTGTGCTTCTTGAGGTCAATTTGCTGATTTAAAAATGATTTGTAATTATGTTCCAGCCCCTGAACAATCCGCTGAAGAAAATAATCTCACGGCTGAATCTAGTTGATAATCCCTGATAGCGGGTGTCATTTGGGACAAAGCTCTATTCCACACAGCCTACTTATCATTAATGATATATCTAGTTGATAATCCCTGATAGCGGGTGTCATTTGGGACAAAGCTCTATTCCACACAGCCTACTTATCATTAATGATATATCTAGTTGATAATCCCTGATAGCGGGTGTCATTTGGGACAAAGCTCTATTCCACACAGCCTACTTATCATTAATGATACATCTAGTTGATAATCCCTGATAGCGGGTGTCATTTGGGACAGGCCTATTCTACACAGCCTACTTATCATTAATGATACTATCTAGTTGATAATCCCTGATAGCGGGTGTCATTTGGGACAGGCCTATTCTACACAGCCTACTTATCATTAATGATATATCTAGTTGATAATCCCTGATAGCGGGTGTCATTTGGGACAAAGCTCTATTCCACACAGCCTACTTATCATTAATGATACATCTAGTTGATAATCCCTGATAGAGGGTGTCATTTGGGACAGGCCTATTCTACACAGCCTACTTATCATTAATGATACATCTATAATGCAATGTCTTCCAGTTCTCCATTGGCTGTTGACAGACAGAAGCTCTCGTCTAACTGATATAATTTACATTATGAACTGGGTGGTTCGACCCTGAATGCTGATTGGCTGACAGCCGTGATATTTCAGACTGTATACTACGCGTATGACATAACATGTATTTTTCCTGTTCTAATTACATTGGTAAACAGTTTATAATGGCAATAAGGCACCTCGGGTTTGTGGTATGTGGCCAATAAACCACGGCTAAGGGCTGTATACAGGCACTCCGCGTTGAGTCGTGCTTAACATCAGCCCTTGGCCGTGGTATATTGACCATATACCACACCCCCTCAGGTATTATTGCTTAATTATAACGCTGTGTTTTTGTCAGTTGAGACTGAATGTTATTTATCTCCTACAGCTCTCCGCTGGCTGTTCACAGACGGACGAAGAGGAAACTTCTGGAAAGCAACTCTCCTACCAGTAAACTGTTGAAGGACAATGTGAGTGTTCCACGATTTGATTGGTTTTATTTGCCAGATGTAAAAACTAGATGTTTCCTGATCTTCTATCTCTCAGATACAGACACTTCAGAACAAACTTCCTTTAGATTGTTTTGTAGGATGTAGTGAAACTGTTATGCAATGTGTTTCTATGGGCTAATAGAAAATAATACATATTTTTATTTCTTTTGATCCTTCAAGTGGTCTTTAAAATTCTAAATCAAATAGCTAAATTATCCTTGGTTTGTCCTTAAAATAATTCCGTATGTTAGTAAAGTATTGCCCCCTTTATAATTTTCTCTACTTTTGCTTATTTTTGATACTGAATGTTATCCGATCTTCAACCAACACCTAATATTAGATCAAGGGAACCTGAGTGAACAAATAAAACAACAATTACATATTTATTTAAATAACAAAGCTATAAAAAAGTAATTGCAGCACCCAATGCCCCTGTGTGGAAAAAGTAATTGCAGCACCCAATGCCCCTGTGTGGAAAAAGTAATTGCCCACTTACACTCAATAACTGGTTGTTCCACCTTTAGCTGCAATGACTCCAACCAAACCCTTCCTGTAGTTGTGGACCAACCAAACCCTTCCTGTAGTTGTGGACCAACCAAACCCTTCCTGTAGTTGTGGACCAACCAAACCCTTCCTGTAGTTGTGGACCAACCAAACACTTCCTGTAGTTGTGGACCAACCAAACACTTCCTGTTGTGGACCAACCAAACACTTCCTGTAGTTGTGGACCAACCAAACACTTCCTGTAGTTGTGGACCAACCAAACACTTCCTGTAGTTGTGGACCAACCAAACACTTCCTGTAGTTGTGGACCAACCAGACACTTCCTGTAGTTGTGGACCAACCAAACACTTCCTGTAGTTGTGGACCAACCAAACACTTCCTGTAGTTGTGGACCAGTCTCATGTCTCTGAAGGAATTGTGGCCCAGTCTTCCATGTAGAACTGCTTTAACTCAGCAACATTTGTTGGTTTTCAATCATGAACTGGTCGTTTCATGTCCTGCCACAACATCTCTATTGGGGTTAGGTCTGGACTTTGACTAAGCCGTTCCTAAACTTCAAATTTGTTGCTTCTTAACCATTTTCATTTGGACTTAATTGTTTTGGATCATTGTCTTGCTGCATGACCCAGCTGGCTTCAGCATCACCTCCCAGACTGATGGATTGACATTCTCTGATACAGAGCAGAATTCATGGTTCCTTCTATTAAGTTGTCCAGGTCCTGAGGCAGCAAAGCCTCCTCAAACCATCACACTACCACCACCATGTGTTACCGTTGCTATAAGATTCTTCCTGTGGAATGCAGCGTTTGGTTTTTCACCAGGCATAATAGGACTCATGTCGTCAAAAATGTTATACTTTTGACTCATCTGCCCGTAGAATATTCTTCCAAGAGTTTTAATGATCATCCAGGTGCTTTTTGGCTATCTTGAGTCAACTTTTTTGGCTGAGATGGGTCCCACAGTTTGATCTGGAGAAAGCCATGCAGTCATAAACCAATGAAAGACTGAGTCATATTCATAGCCAATCAAATGGGAACAGAAGGGAATATAGCGTACGTTTTTAAGTATTACATTAAAATACATGAATAGTTTGTCTATGCATCAGAGACAGAGAAATAGAAACAATCTTTTCTGATTGGACAGCAAATAGCCAATAGAAATAGGTTGAGTTACTGACTGTCACTGGTGCTCTTTACTGCCCAGCGCCAGTCAGGTTCGAATAGGTTAGACTATTGTCTGTCACATCACGATGTCGTCACCATCGACGATGGCTGTCGGTCATCAATGATATTACCGTAATATCGCGACAACCCAAATGGCTACCAGTATAGACTGACAACCCAAATGGCTACCAGTTTACAGACCGTGACAACCCAAATGGCTACCAGTTTACAGACCGTGACAACCCAAATGGCTACCAGTTTACAGACTGTGACAACCCAAATGACAACCAACAAATGGCTACCAGTTTACTAGTTTACAGACTGTGACAACCCAAATGGCTACCAGTTTACAGACTGTGTGACAACCCAAATGGCTACCAGACAACCCAAATGGCTACCAGTTTACAGACTGTGACAACCCAAATGGCTACCAGTTTACAGACTGTGACAACCAAATGGCTACCAGTTTACAGACTGTGACAACCCAAATGGCTACCAGTTTACACAGTTTACTGTGACAACCAAATGGCTACCAGTTTACAGACCGGCTGGCTACCAGTTTACAGACTGTGACAACCCAAATGGCTACCAGTTTACAGACTGTGACAACCCAAATGGCTACCAGTTTACAGACCGTGACAACCCAAATGGCTACCAGTTTACAGACAAACCCAAATGGCTACAGACAGTTTTACAGACTGTGACAACCCAAATGGCTACCAGTTTAAATGGCTACCAGTTTACAGACTGACAACCCAAATGGCTACCAGTTTACAGACTGACAACCCAAATGGCTACCAGTTTACAGACTGTGACAACCCAAATGGCTACCAGTTTACAGACTGACAACCCAAATGGCTACCAGTTTACAGACTGTGACAAGCTTGTTATTAACTTCTTCAATTCCATTTAAACTGCTGAGTTTGACAACATACTGCAGGGTATAGATGGAATGTCTTTGTTGAAATGTGCAGTACAAGCTCAGTCTCTGTAGTGTCAGCAGAGCTCTGGGCTAGACGACAATGACAGTCTAGCTGCTGTAAACCCAGACTGACTGTTCTCGAAACAGTCTAGCTGTCATGTCTGCTTTGACACCCTCAGACTACTTATGATGGCTGCCCCAACTTCTGTAACCCTTCTAATAGAGGAATGTCAGTTTCCCTGTGTGTGCACTGTTGCTTCTTAATGGCTCAGCTATGGTCTCTCCTTCCTCTCAGGGTGGGGCCTCCGCTCTCTCTGCCATGGGATTACGTAACCTAGGCAACACATGCTTTATGAATGCCATCCTGCAGTCTCTCAGGTAAGTCCTTCAGGTGAGTTGTGGTTAGGCTTAGGTAAGTGTCTCCGGTAAGTCCCTCACGGCTGAGTTGTGATTAGGCTTAGGTAAGTGTCTCCGGTAAGTCCCTCACGGCTGAGTTGTGGTTAGGCTTAGGTAAGTGTCTCCGGTAAGTCCCTCAGGGGAGTTGTGGTTAGGCTTAGGTAAGTCTCTCAGGTAAGTCCCTCAGGGGAGTTGTGGTTAGGCTTAGGTAAGTCTCTCAGGTAAGTCCCTCAGGTGAGCCAAGGCCCATTATGGTCCCTGTTTGGAACTCAGGTGAGCTGTGTGGCTTAATAAGGCTCTGGTTCTGGCCTCTATATGGCCTCTGTTGTGTGGCCAGCCTCTGGCTCAGGGGTCTGTGGTCATGGCCGGCCTCTGGCTCAGGGGTCTGTGGTCATGGCCGGCCTCTGGGGGAAGAGGCTGGGTGTTAAGAAGCTGGGTTGGGTGGGGAAAGAGGCTAGGCCGGGCCGGTGGGGAAAGAGGCTGGGCCGGGCCGGTGGGGAAAGAGGCTGGGCCGGGCCGGTGGGGAAAGAGGCTGGGCCGGGCCGGTGGGGAAAGAGGCTGGGCCGGGCCGGTGGGGAAAGAGGCTGGGGGCCGGGCCGGTGGGGAAAGAGGCTGGACCGGGCCGGGCCGGTGGGGAAAGAGGGTGTGGGGGGGGGGAAGAGGCTGGGTGTTAAGAAGCTTTTTCTATTCCAGCAACATCCAGCAGTTCAGCTGTTATTTCATGGAGCTGCCAGCGGTGGCGCTGCGGAGCGGGAAGACTGCAGGGCGACGGATGTACCACACCCGCAGCCAGGGGGACACCAGTGTGTAAGGTCTTACGTGTGTGTGTGTGTTTTCAGGGCCTGAAGCTACATTTTTGGTCCACCAGCCACTGTGGCAGATCTACCAGCCACGCAGATTTTTACCAGCCAATATAAAACATTTCCATAAACCGTAACACTTTGTTTGTAAACCAATACATGTGGTTCTAGTATGAAGTAATGTGGTCTATTGCTCCATTTCTTTTAACCACTGGAGTCAGTCAGGGTGTGAGTCTGACCAGTAGCTGCTCTCTTCCCTCGACCCTGATATTCAGACATTGAAAAGAAACATATTTTGTGAACAAAATCTAAGTAGCCAAGAAACATGAGGACAGTCTCACTTCAGTAAACTTTAGTTTTGAGTAAATTAGACCCAACTTTTATGCCTTCTAAAAATGAATGTCTCACTCGGCACCCAGCCAGGCTGTGTTGCAGCGCGAGGTGGGATATAGTTTTTTGTGCCATTCATTTACCAGCTATTTAACAAAATGGCAGAAATACTTTAAACTGCTACTGCAGCATTTATTTTGCTCTACATGTGATCATACTTGACTATTTTATTCACAAATACGAGTGAAATGCTCCCACTGTTGTCCCCTGACCATCTGCCAACGTGGCTGGTGAAATGCTCCCACTGTTGTGCCCTGACCATCTGCCAACGTGGCTGGTGAAATGCTCCCACTGTTGTCCCCTGACCATCTGCCAACGTGGCTGGTGAAATGCTCCCACTGTTGTCCCCTGACCATCTGCCAATGTGGCTGTTTAAATGGACTTCCTACCCGCCAAAGCCTTAATCTACCCGCATGTAAGAGTCAAAAATACACCATAGGGCTGGGCGATATGGACCAAATATCATATCACGGTATAAAAATACACATTTAACATTATTTTATGTTTTTGAATAATATAAGTTAATGTGCTTTATGAGTAGCGCATGGCACTAGGGTGGCAACACATACAGCTCCAGTCAAACGTTTGGTCAAACCTACTCATTCCAGGGCTTTTATTTAAGACATCAAAACTATGAAACAACACATATGGAATCATGTAGTCAGCGAATAAGTGTTAAACAAATCTAAAATATATTTTAGATTCTTCAAAGTAGCCACCCTTTGCCTTGATGACAGCTATGCACACTTGGCATTCTCTCAACCAGCTTCACCTACAATGCTTTTCCAAGAATCTTGAAGGAGTTCCTACATATCTAATGTCCATTTCTCGTGTTTCTTGGGCTTGGTCTTTAGCCTTATTTTCTTATCTTCTGTATACCACTACTACCGTGTCACAACACAAATGATTGGCTCAAAAGCATTAAGAAGGAAATAAATTCTACAAATTAACTTTTAACAAGGCACACCTGTTAATTGAAATGCATTCCAGTTGACTACCTCATGAAGCTGGTTGAGAGAATGCCAAGTGTGCAAAGCTAGTTTTGGTGGCTTCATTATTCTACAATGTAGAAAATAGTGTGGGGGGGGGGACTTATGAGTAGGTGTCCAGACTTTTGACTGGTACTGTACATTGTAAGTGATTTCAATGGGTCTTTCTCCTTTCTCATTGTTTTATACTGTTCAACTTCAACCCAAAATTATATTCATCAGTTTCTGCATTTCCTGCACTCATTTGAGAATTTCTACACTGCATGTAGAGCTGCATGACATGGGCAAACAATTTATAGGCCTGTTTTTAACCAGATGTTGGAATTGCGATTTGACTTGTGATTTGACATGACAAAGAATTTAAATGCCAGAGGATTTATTGTGACAGGGTTGGAACCAAAGTGTTGATAAGTGTTTCTTAGGGGACCCTATAATCTTTGGCTACATGTTTTATCTTAGCTTTTTAATGTAGCTAACATATTCTTGCTTTGTGCATTCATCTTTGATTTAGAACATACTGTTGCACAAAAAAATATGATGATTGGTTTCGAGTTAGTGAGCAGCACAGAGGATGTTTAACTGAAGGAGTTGTGCTCTTGGAGGTTCCTGGTATTGACAGTAGTCCTATGTTTGTCTCTGTTTCCCAGGTCCTTGGTGGAGGAGTTGAGGAAGACCCTGTGTTATCTGTGGCAGGGTGGCCCAACAGCCTTCAGCCCCGACTCTTTGTTCTACGTTGTCTGGAAAATCATGCCCAGCTTCAGGTACTATGACAGACCTCTTCATTTCAGCAATGTCTGCTCAATGGGCTTTTCCCCTCCGATTTAATGTTGGGATCATAACGTAAGACGACTGATCTAGGATCAGTTTTGGCCTTTCAGAACATCTGTTAAGATTAAATAGACAGGTGGAGTCCTGATCCTAAATCAACATGCCTTCTCTCTCTTTGTGGCAGTGTTGTAATATTTAAGACCAACAATTGAGTGTCTCGTGTCAGATAGAATTTTATTCTCAGACATTGAGGACTGGTAATTTCTTCCCGAGACCAGTGGAGTAAAAACCTCCTATGAGCTCCCATTCAGTCAGCGCCTGCTTTGCCAGGCCAAATATCCTTTCATGACGTCTTATCACCTATTGAAACCTGAGCTTCCTATTTGTAACATTACTGTCCTTATATCCTCAGACTTTGTCTCGCTCGTCAGAACTTTAATTGGCTGGTAGGGAAGAGTGGGGGGGGGCACCTTCAGTCCATCTATTATAGATCTGTTAGTGTCATTTTATATTGGATCTCGATCTGCCCTCAGCATGTCTAAAGCAGCCTTAACGTTTGGGTCGCAGACATGTTCAAAACATATCACTGTTGAGTGGTAACGCTGATGTCCTTGACCCTTGACCCTGTGTTGAGTGGTAATGTTGATGTCCTTGACCCTGTGTTGTGTCCAGGGGGTAGGTAATGTTGATGTCCTTGACCCTGTGTTGAGTGGTAATGTTGATGTCCTTGACCCTGTGTTGAGTGGTAATGTTGATGTCCTTGACCCTGTGTTGAGTGGTAATGTTGATGTCCTTGACCCTGTGTTGAGTGGTAATGTTGATGTCCTTGACCCTGTGTTGAGTGGTAATGTTGATGTCCTTGACCCTGTGTTGTGTCCAGGGGGTAGGTAATGTTGATGTCCTTGACCCTGTGTTGAGTGGTAATGTTGATGTCCTTGACCCTGTGTTGAGTGGTAATGTTGATGTCCTTGACCCTGTGTTGAGTGGTAATGTTGATGTCCTTGACCCTGTGTTGAGTCCAGGGGGTAATGTTGATGTCCTTGACCCTTGACCCTGTGTTGTTCCCAGGGGGTACCAGCAGCAGGATGCTCATGAGTTCATGCGTTACCTGCTGGACCATCTCCATAGAGAACTACAGGGCGGTCTGAACGGAGCCAAGCACCCCGCTCTCCCCGTTCCACCGGATTCTGTTAAAGTGTCAGGAGACAACCCTACTCTGTCACAAGACGGGCTCCCGGTACCCCAGGACGAGGGGAAACTGCCCGCCGCGGGGGGAAAATGCTGCATGTAAGAACTTCCTTTCTCGTCTGATTGGATAGTAGTGTCTGTCTGGTGTTTCCATGTACAGGAGCCATTGGCCGGCCATGGTATCTGGATTTCAGATAGAGAAGCTGAACCCTGATGCATGTTTACCACAGCAGATGGCTTAGGACAAACAAGACCATTCTGAGTTATGTACAATCCCCTACCTATTTATTTAAACAGTAAAACAAATTAATTGGACTTTATACTCAATCAAATCAATCAAGTACAGAAACCCAGCCTAAAACCCCAAACCACAATCAATGCAGGTGTAGAAGCACGGTGGCTAGGAAAAACTCCCTAGAAAGGCCAAAGCCTGGTTCCTCTCTAGGTTTCTTCCTAGGTTATGTGGGGTGGCCAGTCCCCTTCTGGCTGTGCCGGGTGGAGATTATAACAGTACATGGCCAAGATGTTCAAATGTTCATAGAAGACCAGCAGGGTCAAATAATAATCACAGTGGTTGTAGAGGGTGCAACAGGTCAGCGCCTCAGGAGTAAATGTCAGTTGGCTTTTCATAGCCGATCATTAGGAGTATCTCTACCGCTCCTGCTGTCTCTAGAGAGTCCAAAACAGCAGGTCAGGGACTGAAACATTTTGAGGCGTCAGGATAGAATGTCACCTTTTAATTTGAGGGTATTTTCATATCTGTTTTACTGTTTAGAAATGAAGGTACTTTGTGTCTAGTCCCCCCCCTCATTTTTAAAGGCGTCATAAGTATTTTGACAATTTCACTTAGTGTATTAAAGTAGTCAAAAGTGTAGTATTTGGTCCCATATTCATATCACGCAATGACTACATCAAGCTGGTGACTACAGACTGGTTGGATGTGGTTAGTTTGGGTAGTTTCAGATTACTTTGTGTCCAATAGAAATGAATGGTAAATGTATTGTCATTTTGGAGTCACTTTTATTATATATAATAATAGAATGTTTCTAAACACTTCTACATTAATGTGGGTGCTACCATGGTTATGGATAATCGTGAATAACGATGAGTGAGAAAGTTACTGAGGCATAAGTATAATAACCACCAAAAATGCTAACCTCCACTGCTATTGTAATGGTGAGAGGTTAGCATGTCTTGGAGGTATGATATAAAATGCTAACCTCCACTGCTATTGTAATGGTGAGAGGTTAGCATGTCTTGGAGGTATGATATAAAATGCTAACCTCCACTGCTATTGTAATGGTGAGAGGTTAGCATGTCTACGGGTGTCGTCCAGGGGATCATCAGCCTAATTCAGCCACGAGCCGAGAGGTATTTCCATATATATTTAACTGAGGGGATGGTCAGGGGGCCTGAACATAATTACAATACATTTTTGGACTGCAAATTGTAAGAATCCCAAACCTTGCTTACATTTGTATAAATTTGTATACGGTCACTTGTCCTATATTTTTATTTAATCCTGTCCCCGCAGGAGGCCTTTTGCCTTTTGGTAGGCCGTCTTTGTAAATAACAATTTGTTGTTAACCGACTTGCCTGGTTAAATGAATTACTTATGTGTGGGATTACTTTGATCACATTTCCAAAATGTAAAAACACCTGTCGCTGATTTACGGGTGTTTTTAGTTTTATGTCCATTATAATTTCTTACGCATAACTTGGGGGACCAAATAAAATCACCTGTGGGCTAAAGTTGGCCCACGGGCCACCAGTTGGGGAACCCTGATGTAGTCATTGCGTGATGTAATATGGGACCAAAATAAAAATTTGAATTTGTCCAAATACTTGAGGGGGAATAGATGCATAAATTACTTTGATTTCTAAACGCTAAAACAGAGATGAAAATGGCCTCAAATAAAAGGTTTCTGTTGAGTGAGAATGCTGTCCAGCTGAATGCTGCGGTCATGTGAGAGAGGGGATAGAGCCTCTGTTTTCTACACCAATACTGTTGAAAGGAACATGTATTTCCACTACCACGTTGGAGACGCTTGCTGAAGTGGCTACTCTGAAGTCTGCTTTGTCTTTTCAGAAACGGCAGTTCTACTGTGGTCACGTCTATATTTGGCGGCGTTCTGCAGAATGAAGTCAACTGCCTGATCTGTGGGACTGAGTCTAGAAAGTTTGACCCTTTCCTTGGTAAGTTCTGTCCACTGTCAGTCCACCTTTAGGGGGTCAATTCCATTTCAATTCCGTCAAATCAGGAACTTAACAGAAATTCCAAATGTCCCCCGGCCTCCAGATCTGTCCCTGGATATTCCCAATCAGTTCAGACACAAGAGAGCCAAGGACCAAGAGCCTGGTCCTACCTGCACGTTACGAGGTGAGTTCTATTGTACCGTTGATGCTCTAATGTACTCAACTGTAGCTCTATTCTGCTGTTGGTTGTCAGACTGCCTGCACCTGTTCTGTTGTAGATACATATGACTGAGGAGTAGACTGGGCGTATCACACTCTATGTACTACCCATACAAGATGAGTTATGTTCTGTTGAACAGTGGTGGACGTAAACAAATGTATAGGTGTAGTTTAATATGCTCGGTCTCTGTCATAATGCGTGTTCTGTCTCTGTCATAATGCGTGTTCTCTGTCTCTGTCATAATGCGTGTTCTGTCTCTGTCATAATGCGTGTTCTGTCTCTGTCATAATGCGTGTTCTCTGTCTCTTGGGTCATAATGCGTGTTCTCTGTCTCTTGGGACATAGTGCGTGTTCTCTGTCTCTTGGGACATAGTGCGTGTTCTCTGTCTCTTGGGTCATAGTGCGTGTTCTCTGTCTCTTGGGTCATAGTGCGTGTTCTCTGTCTCTTGGGTCATAGTGCGTGTTCTCTGTCTCTTGGGTCATAGTGCGTGTTCTCTGTCTCTTGGGACATAGTGCGTGTTCTCTGTCTCTTGGGTCATAGTGCGTGTTCTCTGTCTCTTGGGTCATAGTGCGTGTTCTCTGTCTCTTGGGTCATAGTGCGTGTTCTCTGTCTCTTGGGTCATAGTGCGTGTTCTCTGTCTCTTGGGTCATAGTGCGTGTTCTCTGTCTCTTGGGTCATAGTGCGTGTTCTCTGTCTCTTGGGTCATAGTGCGTGTTCTCTGTCTCTTGGGTCATAGTGCGTGTTCTCTGTCTCTTGGGTCATAGTGCGTGTTCTCTGTCTCTTGGGACATAGTGCGTGTTCTCTGTCTCTTGGGACATAGTGCGTGTTTTGTTGGTACACCAGATACACCTCCAATTGACTCAAATTATGTCAATTAGCCCATCAGAAGCTTCTAAAGCCATGACATTTTCTGGAATTTTCCAAGCTGTTTAAAGGCACAGTCAACTTGGTGTATGTAAACTTCTGACCCACTGGAATTGTGATACAGTGAATTATGTGAAATAATCTGTCTGTAAACAATTGTTGGAAAAATTACTTGTCATGCACAAAGTAGTAGATGTCCTAACCGACTTGCCAAAACTATAGTTGGTTAACAAGAAATTTGTGGTGTGGTTGAAAAACGAGTTTTAATGACTCCAACCTAAGTGGAATGTAAACTTCAGACTTCAACTATAGATATATTCACTACATATAGCTCCTAGTATGGTGTTTGTATGTAGCGGCTACATTTCTTTCAGAATGTATTCATATCCCTCAGTCTTTCTGGGTAAGTCCCTAAGAGCTTTGCACACCTGGATTGTACAATATTTGCACATTATTCTTTAAAGAATTCAAGCTCTGTCTAGTTGGTTGTTGATCATTGCTAGACAGCCATTTTCAAGTCTTGCTGATTTTAAGTCAGAACTGTAACTAGGCCACTTTGGAACATTCAATGTTTTCTTGGGAATCAACTCCAGTGTAGATTTGGCCTTGTGTTTTAGATTATTGTCCTGCAGAAAGGTGAATTAATCTCCAAGTGTTTGGTGGAGAGCAGACTGAACCAGGTTTTACTCTGGGATTTTGCCTGTGCTTATAGCTGTATTGTTTTATTTTTGTCCTTAAACTCCCTAGTCCTTAATGATGACAAGCATACCCATAACATGATGCAGCCACCACCATGCTTAAAAATATGAAGTGGTACTCAGTGATGTTGTTGGCTTTGCCCCAAACATAAAACTTTGTATTCAATATATAAAGTTAGTTTCTTTGCCCCAGTTTTACTTTAGTGCCTTGTTGCAAACAGGATGTATGTTTTGTAATATTTTTTATTCTGAACAGGCTTCCTTTTCACTCTGTCATTTAGGTTAGTATTGTGGAGTAACGACAAGGTTGTTGATCCATACGGTTTTCTTCTATCACAGCCATTAAACTCTGTTACTGTTTTAAAGTCACCATTGGCCTCATGGTGAAATCTCTGACTGGGTTCCTTCCTCTCCGGGGAGATATTTTCAAAGTGTATTTTTTTTAACCTATCTACCAATAGGTGTCTTTGTCGTTCAATCTGTTTGAAATTCACTGCTCGACTAAGGGACCTTACCATTATCTGTATGTGTGGGGTACAGAGATGAGGTAGTCATTCATGTTAAACACTCTGTGGGCAACACTACTAGCCCACAGAGTGAGTCCATGCAACTTATTACGTAACTTGTTAAGCAAATGTTTTACATTTACTTACTTATTATATTTTACTGTTTGAACTTATCCATAACAAAGGGGTTGAATACTTATTGACTCAAGCCATTTCAGGTTTAAATCCTTTCTGGTTTAGTGTAATCCACGACATCTCTCTGTCCCTGCTCTTCTTCAGACTGCCTGTGTAGCTTCACTGACCTGGAGGAACTAGACCAGGCAGAGCTCTATATGTGCCACAGGTGTAAGAAGAGACAGAAATCAACCAAGAAGTTCTGGGTCCAGAAGCTGCCCAAGGTGTTGTGTCTGCACCTGAAGAGGTTCCACTGGACATCCTACCTGAGGAACAAAGTAACCACCTATGTCGAGTTCCCTCTACGAGGCCTGGACATGAGGGGGTATTTACTACAGGTTAGCACTAACCCTTAAACCTCTGGGGAGGGGGTATTTACTACAGGTTAGCACTAACCCTTAAACCTCTGGGGAGGGGGGGGAGGGGGTATTTACTACAGGTTTGCACTAACCCTTAAACCTCTGGGGAGGGGTATTTACTACAGGTTAGCACTAACCCTTAAACCTCTGGGGAGGGGGTATTTACTAACCCTTAAACCTCTGGGGAGGGGGTTTTAGCACTAACCCTTAAACCTCTGGGGAGGGGGTATTTACTACAGGTTAGCACTAACCCTTAAACCTCTGGGGAGGGGGTATTTACTACAGGTTAGCACTAACCCTTAAACCTCTGGGGAGGGGGTATTTACTACAGGTTAGCACTAACCCTTAAACCTCTGGGGAGGGGGTATTTACTACAGGTTAGCACTAACCCTTAAACCTCTGGGGAGGGGGTATTTACTACAGGTTAGCACTAACCCTTAAACCTCTGGGGAGGGGGTATTTACTACAGGTTAGCACTAACCCTTAAACCTCTGGGGAGGGGGTATTTACTACAGGTTAGCACTAACCCTTAAACCTCTGGGGAGGGGGTATTTACTACAGGTTAGCACTAACCCTTAAACCTCTGGGGGGGTTAAAAGTCAACATGTGAAATTATTTTGGTCCATTTTTATTTAGAATTTTAGGACCCCTTAAGGTATCAATACAATAATCAATGATAATTTATCCTGCGGATTTGAAGTGTCTGTATCTACGAGATGGATAGAAAGCTCAGTGTTTTTTTGTTTGAAGTGTCTTTATCTAGGAGGTAGGTAGAAAGCTCAGGAAGTGTTTTTTTTTTTTACATGGACGTGGCCAAAAGTTTTGAGAATGACACAAATATTAATTTCCACAAAGTTTGCTGCTTCAGTGTCTTTAGATATTTTTGTCAGATGTTACTATGGAATACTGAAGTATAATTACAAGCATTTCATAAGTGTCAAAGGCTTTTATTGACAATTACATGAAGTTGATGCAAAGAGTCAATATTTTAAGTGTTGACCCTTCTTTTTCAAGACCTCTGCAATCCGCCCTGGCATGCTGTCAATTAACTTCTGGGCCACATCCTGACTGATGGCAGCCCATTCTTGCATAATCAATGCTTGGAGTTTATCAGAATTTGTGGGTTTTTGTTTGTCCACCAACTTCTTGAGGATTGACCACATGTTATTAATGGGATTAAGGTCTGTGGAGTTTCCTGGCCATGGACCCAAAATATCGATGTTTTGTTCCCCGAGCCACTTAGTTATCACTTTTGCCTTATGGCAAGGTGCTCCATCATGCTGGAAGAGACATTGTTCATCACCAAACTGTTCCTGGATGGTTGGGAGAAGTTGCTCTCGGAGGATGTGTTGGTACCATTCTTTATTCATGGCTGTGTTCTTAGGCAAAATTGTGAGTGAGCCCACTCCCTTGGCTGAGAAGCAACCCCACACATGAATGGTCTCAGGATGCTTTACTGTTGGCATGACACAGAACTGATGGTAGCGCTCACCTTGTCTTCTCCGGACAAGCTTTTTTCCGGATGCCCCAAACAATTGGAAAGGGGATTCATCAGAAAAATAACTTTACCCCAGTCCTCAGCAGTCCAATCCCTGTACCTTTTATAGAAGATCAGTCTGTCCCTGATGTTTTTCCTGGAGAGAACTGCCTTCTTTGCTGCCCTTCTTGACACCAGGCCATCCTCCAAAAGTCTTCACCTCACTGTGTGTGCAGATGCACTCCCACCTGCCTGCTGCCATTCCTGAGCAAGCTCTGTACTGGTGGTGCCCCGATCCCGCAGCTGAATCAACTTTAGGAGACAGTCCTGGCGCTTGCTGGACTTTCTTGGGCGCCCTGAAGCCTTCTTCACAACAATTGAACCGCTCTCCTTGAAGTTCTTGATTATCTGATAAATAGTTGATTTAGTTGCAATCATACTGGCAGCAATGTCCTTGCCTGTGAAGCCCTTTTTGTGCAATGCAATGATGACGGTATTGGTTCCTTGCAGGTAACCATGGTTGACAGAGGAAGAACAATGATTCCAAGCACCACCTCCTTTTGAAGCTTCCAGTCTGTTATTCGAACTCAATCAGCATGACGGAGTGATCTCTAGAATTGTCTTCGTCAACACTCACACCTGTGTCAATGAGAGAATCACTGACATGTCAGCTGGTCCTTTTGTGGCAGGGCTGAAATACAGTGGAAATGTTTTTTGGGGATTCAGTTAATTTGCATGGCAAAGAGGGACTTGGCAATTATTTGCATTTCATCGGATCACTTTGTAACATTCTGTACTATATGCAAATTTCCATTATACAAACTGAGGCAGCAGACTTTCTGAAAATGTTTGTCATTCTTTTCGACTGGACATTTAACCCCTTTTTTTGGCACAAAAACTACCTTCATACTTCCATTCATAAAAATAAAAAAACTTTTATCCTCAGACGAGTCCCGTGACACTTGTGGGGGGGGGTTGTTCAAGAGTCATCTTTCCACAAGGGGGTGATATTAGTGTGTAAACGGTTCGGACGCTACAGACCAGAAGTCATCAGCGTTACGGACTTCAGACCCCTGAGTCCCTGTGGGGGTCTTTTAGCGAAACAGAGAACACCTTCGTGTTCGTGAGAGTCATCTCTCCATGGTCTCCATGGTTTGCTGCTGGCAAAGCCTTAAACACCCCTACCCTATGGACTGGTACTTACTAGAGGTGAGACCTGACCCTATGGACTGGTACTTACTAGAGGTGAGACCTGACCCTATGGACTGGTACTTACTAGAGGTGAGACCTGACCCTATGGACTGGTACTTACTAGAGGTGAGACCTGACCCTACGGACTGGTACTTACTAGAGGTGAGACCTGACCCTACGGACTGGTACTTACTAGAGGTGAGACCTGACCCTACGGACTGGTACTTACTAGAGGTGAGACCTGACCCTACGGACTGGTACTTACTAGAGGTGAGACCTGACCCTACGGACTGGTACTTACTGAGACCTGACCCTACGGACTGGTACTTACTGAGACCTGGCCCTACGGACTGGTACCTGAGACCTGGCCCTACGGACTGGTACTTACTGAGACCTGGCCCTACGGACTGGTACTTACTGAGACCTGACCCTACGGACTGGACCTACGGACTGAGACCTGGCCCTACGGACTGAGACCTGGCCCTACGGACTGAGACCTGGCCCTACGTATCATCTCTGAGGAGTGGACATGAGTAGGTGATAATCCAAACACTAGGAATTTCCATTGGATGCGATTTAATGTCTGTGAAATGAGCCTCAAAAATCCTTATGTCAAAGGCTGAAGGCTTCAGATGTCTGGAGAAATGTTCTGTTTTGTTGTGTTTGAGCAGCCGGAGGAGGCATTACCTGACCGGTGGCTGTATGACCTGGTAGCTGTGGTGGTGCATCATGGGTCAGGGTGAGTACTGATGCTCTCTCAACTGGGTTATAATGGCTGTTTACACAGGCAGCCTAATTCAGATTTTTTTTCCACTAATTGGTATTTTGACCAATCACATCCAATCTTTTTCAGCTATGATCTGATTGGTAAAAAGACCAATTAGGGGGAAAAAATTATCAGAATTTGTCCTGCCTGTGTAAACGCAGCCAATGTTGCAAGATGTTTTTCAAGTACACCACTCTGTAGTTCCCTCAGTTGGTGGTGTTCCTGCCTGATGAGCCAACTGAACGTGTCCCCATTAATAGCTGATCATTGCATAAAGGCAGCCAGCAGGGTCATGTTCATTGGGGCAAAACATTTTGAGAACAGAAAATAAGCATTCGCTTTGCTTAAGGTACTGCGTAGGGTTGGGAGGGACCTCACGATACTACTGATATCACTATACTAAGATGACGATACGTATTGTGATTCGATGTTCCAACCGATTTGCTCACCATAGATCTACTGCAGAGGGACAAGGGAGAGCACTGAGAACATGAGTTTCGGTTAGTTATGGAAGTGCTGGAAACACATTTGCTCCCTATTTTAAAAAAAGATGGAGAACCAGCTTTAAAGAAAAAATACTGGCGTTTTGGTGCAGGTACAGCCAACTAGCGGAAAAATAATATTGCAATATTGGTGGCAGGGTAGCCTAGTGGTTAGAGCGTTGGACTAGTAACCGGAAGGTTGCAAGTTCAAACCCCCGAGCTGACAAGGTACAAATCTGTCGTTCTGCCCCTGAACAGGCAGTTAACCCACTGTTCCACTGTTCGTCATTGAAAATAAGAATTTGTTCTTAACTGACTTGCCTAGTTAAATAAAGGTGAAAAAAATTAATTCAGGATGGAACATCAATGCGAGCTGTGGCAAGAAGGTTTGCGGTGTCTGTCACCGTAGTGTCCAGAGCATGGAGACGCTACCAGGAGACAGGCAGTACATCAGGAGACGTGGAGGAGGCCGTAGGATGGCAACAACTGAGCAGCAGGACCGCTACCTCCGCCTTTGTGCAAGGAGGAGCAGGAGGGGCCGCACAGCCCTCCATGTGCTCGCCAGAGGTAGCCTGACTGCCATTTGGTACTGAGATTCTCATTGATGCTATGGTCCCGCCCGTTCCCCAGACCTGAATCCAATTGAGCACATCTGGGACATCATGTCTCACTCCATCCACCAACGCCACGTTGCACCACAGACTGTACAGGAGTTGGCAGATGCTTTAGTCCAGGTCTGGGAGGAGATCCCTCAGGAGACCATCCGCCACCTCATCAGGAGCATGCCCAGGCGTTGTAGGGAGGTCATACAGGCACTAGGCAGAGCCTCATTTTGACTTGTTTTAAGGACATTACATCAAAGTTGGATCAGCCTGTAGTGTGGTTTTCCACTTTAATTTTGAGTGTGACTCCAAATCCAGACCTCCATGGGTTGATATTTGATTTCCATTGATAATTTTTGTGTGATTTTGTTGTCAGCACATTCAACTATGTAAAGAAAAAAGTATTTAATAAGAATAATTCATTCAGATCTAGGATGTATTATTTTAGTGTTCCCTTTATTTTTTTGAGCAGTGTATATACACATTACACAGCCTGTAGAATATATATACACACAGCCTGTAGAATATATATACACACAGCCTGTAGAATATATATACACATTACACAGCCTGTAGAATATATATACACACAGCCTGTAGAATATATATACACACAGCCTGTAGAATATATATACACACAGCCTGTAGAATATATATACACACAGCCTGTAGAATATATATACACACAGCCTGTAGAATATATATACACATTACAGCCTGTAGAATATATATACACACAGCCTGTAGAATATATATACACACAGCCTGTAGAATATATATACACACAGCCTGTAGAATATATATACACACAGCCTGTAGAATATATATACACACAGCCTGTAGAATATATATACACACAGCCTGTAGAATATATATACACACAGCCTGTAGAATATATATACACACAGCCTGTAGAATATATATACACACAGCCTGTAGAATATATATACACACAGCCTGTAGAATATATATACACACAGCCTGTAGAATATATATACACACAGCCTGTAGAATATATATACACACAGCCTTAGAATATATATACACAGCCTGTAGAATATATATACACACAGCCTGTAGAATATATATACACATAGCCTGTAGAATATATATACACACAGCCTGTAGAATATATATACACACAGCCTGTAGAATATATATACACACAGCCTGTAGAATATATATACACACAGCCTGTAGAATATATATACACACAGCCTGTAGAATATATATACACACAGCCTGTAGAATATATATAACTTTAGCAAACCCCCTCCCCCGTCCATTACTAGTTGGTCTGACCCTGTTTCACTCTGTTTTCTTCCATTCAGTATCTTTTAAAATCTGTTTTAATTGTGTTGGCAGGGTTGGATCGGGACATTACACAGCGTATGGAAAACGGGAGGGTCGCTGGTACCACTTCAACGACAGCACAGTGACTCTGACTGAGGAGGAGACGGTGGTTAAAGCCAAGGCTTACATTCTTTTCTACACAGAGAGATCTGACAAAACTACACCTGAGACTGACACCAGGCGTTAACCTGACTTCAGACCGTTCCCGACCCCAGACTGACTTCAGACCGTTCCCGACTTCAGACCGTTCCCGACCCCAGACTGACGGCAGACCGTTCCCGACCCCAGACTGACGGCAGACCGCTCCCCAGACCTACCTCATCACCAGGACAAGACCTTTCCTCTCAGCCTGAATCACGTCCTTAAAGCACACAACCAAATTGCTGCTTGATATTTGAGTTCTGTATGAAAGAGGAAAAAATGGGTCTCAAAATGGCAACCTATTCTCTATGTCTCAAAATGGCAACCCTCCATGGAGGTGATCTGTCCTGATGGTGAACATGTCCTGCTGTCCTGAGGGTGAACATGTCCTGGTGGTGATCTGTCCTGGTGGTGAACATGACCATATCCTGGTGGTGAACCCGTGTCCTGGTGGTGAACATGACCATGAATGGTGAACATGGTGGTGATCTGTCCTGATGGTGATGACCATGTCCTGGTGGTGATCTGTCCTGACATTCCTCCATGGAGGTGATCTGTCCTGATGGTGAACATGACCATATCCTGGTGGTGATCTGTCCTGAGGTGTGAACATGACCATGTCCTGGTGGTGATCTGTCCTGATGGTGAACATGTCCTGGTGGTGATGACCATGTCCTGGTGGTGAACATGACCATATCCTGGTGGTGATCTGTCCTGGTGGTGAACATGACCATATCCTGGTGGTGAACATGACCGTGTCCTGGTGGTGATCTGTCCTGATGGTGAACATGTCCTGGTGGTGATCTGTCCTGATGGTGAACATGACCATGTCCTGGTGGTGATCTGTCCTGGTGGTGAACATGACCATATCCTGGTGGTGAACATGACCGTGTCCTGGCGGTGAACACCAAGGTTCAGAAAATGTGTATATTTCTTTCTTGAGTCTATTGGTCTTCTCTGTCTAAGCCAGTTGGTAGTTTTCTATTTTCAACTAAATGTGATTTTAGGCATTAGAACTTGACTGATGTCTTGATTTTTAAATGATATATAGTGACTGAGTGTACCCTCTTGATCAGAACCAATGTGGACATGTATCAACATTCTGTAATATGTTCTCTTGATTTTCCTGTTGCAACCTTTTCCTCGGTCTGTCTGCCACTTCAGACTAGATGTTTTATTAAATAGGATGAAGAGATTATAGAAATGGTGTCATCTGTATGAAAAAAAAAACATGCAGATCAATGGAATCTGTTTTTACAAAACTTTGGAATATTCAGGTCGTATCATCGTACCTCCTTGAAGAGCATAGTTAGAACAACACGTGTTTAGATTATTCCATATAAACCTATTAAACCACTATCCTTCCTCATATTAAACACGATGCAGCTCAATGGAATCAGTGTGTTTGTTTTAGCCCTCAGAAAATGCTACCGAAGTTATCAACACAATGTAAACTCAACAAAAAAGAAACGTCCTCTCACTGTCAACTGTTTATTTTCAGCAAACTTAACATGTGTAAATATTTGTATGAACACAAGAATCAACAACTCAGACATATAAACTGAACAAGTTCCACAGACGTGACTAACAGAAATGGAATAATGTGTCCCTGAACAAAGGGGGAGGGGTGGGGGTCAAAATCCAAAGTAACAGTCAGTATCTGGTGTGGCCACCAGCTGCATTAAGTACTGCAGTGCATCTCCTCATGGACTGCACTACTAGATTTGCCTGTTCTTGCTGTGAGATGTTACCCCACTCTTCCACCAAGGCACCAGCAAGTTCCCGGACATTTCTGGTGGGAATGGCCCTAGCCCTCACCCTCTGATCCAACAGGTCTCAGAAGTGCTCAATGGGATTGAGATCTGGGCTCTTCGCTGGCCATGGCAGAACACTGACATACATGTCTTGCAGGAAATCACGCACAGAACAAGCAGTATGGCTGGTGGCATTGTCAGGATGAGCCTGCAGGAAGGGTACCACATGAGGGAGGAGGATGTCTTCCCTGTAACGCACAGAGTTGAGATTGCCTGCAATGACAACAAGCTCAGTCCGATGATGCTGTGACACACCGCCCCAGACCAAGACGGACCCTCCACCTCGATCCTGCTCTAGAGTACAGGCCTCGGTGTAACGCTCATTCCTTCAACAATAAACGTGAGTCCGACCATTGTCCCTGGTGAGACAAAACCGCGACTTGTCAGTGAAGAGCACTATATGCCAGTCCTGTCTGGTCCAGCGACGGTGGGTTTGTTCCCATAGGCGACGTTGTTGCCGGTGATGTCTGGTGAGGACCTGCCTTACAACAGGCCTACAAGCCCTCAGTCCAGCCTATTGCGGACAGTCTGAGCACTGATGGAGGGATTGTGCGTTCCTGGTGTAACTCGGGCAGTTGTTGTTGCCATCCTGTACCTGATCCTGTGCAGGTGGTGTTACATGTCTGCCACTGCGATGGCGATCAGCTGTCCATCTTGTCTCCCTGTAGCGCTGTCTCAGGCGTCTCACAGTACGGACATTGCAATTTATTGCCCTGGCCACATCTGCAGTCCTCATGCCTCCTTGCAGCATGCTTAAGGCACATTCACACAGATGAGCAGGGACCCTGGGCATCTATCTTTTGGTGATTTTCAGAGTCAGTAGAAAGGCCTCTTTAGTGCCCTAAGTTTTCATAACTGTGACCTTAATTGCCTACCATCTGTAAGCTGTTAGTGTCTTTACGACCATTCCACAGGTGTATGTTCATTAATTGTTTATGGTTCATTGAACAAGCAGGGAAACAGTGTTTAAACCCTTTACAATTAACATCTGTGAAGTTATTTGGATTTTTACAAATTATCTTTGAAAGATAAAAGGTCCTTTTTTTTTTTTTGCTGTGTTTGGTATTCGTGCTGGAAAAACACTCGACCACTGCTATTCTTTCTTCCAGGATGCTTACAAGGCCCTCACCCGCCCTCCCTTCGACAAATCAGATCATGATTCATCATGATTCATTTTGCTCCTCCCTTCCTATAGGCAGAAACTCACAGGAAGTACCCGTGCTAAGGTCTATTCAATGCTGGTCTGACCAATCAGAATCCATATTTCAAGATTGTTTTGATCACGTGGACTTGGACACTGTGATTTCATCAGGAAGTTTATAGAGGATGTTGTTCCCACCGTGACTATTGAAACAGAAACTGTGGATAGATGGCAGCATTCATGCAAAACTGAACGTGTGAACCACCGCATTTAACCATGACGGTGTGACTGGGAATATGGCCGAATACAAACAGGGTAGTTATTCCCTCCGCAAGGCAATCAAACAAGCTAAGCGTCAGAATAGAGGAGTCTCAATTCAACGGCTCAGACACATATGTGGCAGGGTCTACAGACAATCGTGGACTATAAAGGGAAAACCACCACGTCGCGGACACCGACGTCTTTCTTCCGGATGAGCTAAACACCTTCACCTTCTTTGAGGATAACACAGTGCCACTGATGTGGCCCGTTCCCAAGGACTGTAGGCTCTCATTCTCTGTGGCCGACGTAAGACATTTAAACGTGTTAAGCCTCATAAGGCTGCCAGCCCAGACAACATCCATAGCCATGTCCTCAGAGCAGACCAGCTGGCTTGAGTTTTTAGGGACACATTCAATCTCTTCCTATGCCAGTCTGCTGTCTGCTTGAAGATGGCCACCATTGTTCCTCTTCCCAAGAAGGCAAAGATAACTGAACTAAATGGCTATCACTATCACCCCTCACTTCTGTCATCAGGAAGTGCTTTGAGAGACTAGTCAAGGATCATATTACCTCTACCTTACCTGACACCCTAGACCCACTTCAATTTGTGTACCGCAAAGATCCACAGACGATGCAATCACTATCACACTGCGCTATGCCATCTGGACAAGAGGAATACCTATGTAAGAATGCTGTCCATTGACCACAGCTCAGCATTCAACACCGTAGTACCCTCCAAAGTCATCATTAAGCTTGGGGCCCTGGGTCTGAACCTCACCTTGAGCAACTGCGTCCTGGACTTCCTGAGGGGCTGTCCCCAGGTGGTGAAGGTAGGAAACAACACCTCCACTTCGCTTATCCTCAACACGGGCCCAACAAGGGTGTGTGCTCAGCCCCCTCCTGTACTCCCTGTTCACCCATGACTGCGTGGCATAGCATGCCTCCAACTCAATCATCAAGTTTGCAGATGACAACCGTAGTAGGCCTGATTACCAACCATGACCAACATCACTGACAAACGGAAATGGTCCACCCACACAGACAGTGTGGCGCAGCAGTGCCTCTTCAACCTCCAGGTGGCTGAAGAAATGTGTCTTGTCACCTAAAACACTCACAAACTTTTACAGATGCACAATTGAGAGCATCCTGTTGCTCTGTATCACCGCCTGGTACGGCAACTCCACCGCCTGGTACGGCAACTCCACCGCCCGCAACCGCAGGGCTCTCCAGAGGGTGGTGATGTCTGCACAACGCATCCCCGGGGGCAAACTACCTGCCCTCCAGGACACCTACACCACCTGACGTCACAGGAATGACAAAAAGATCAAGGATATCAACCACCCGAGCCACTGCCTGTTCACCCTACTAGCATACAGAAGGGTATGGCCAGATAATGGCGGACGGAAGACAGGGTGGTGCGGCAGGTGCCGTTTCTCATTCAAATGCTGTTATTTGATGTAAAACATCAGGGGTACGCCGACCCCAGCTAAGTAACTCATGCAAAGAGTTAACTTCTTGATGCACCCATCCATTTGCGGGAACATTTTCGTCAACATCCGCTGAATTGCAGAGCGCCAATTTCAAATTAAGTTACTAAAAATATTTAATAAAATCACAAGTGCAACAAAGCAAAACACAGCTTAGCTTGTTGTTAATCCACCTGGCGTGCCAGATTTCAAAAAAGCTTTTCGGCGAAAGCATACCAAGCATTTATGTAAAGACATCTCTCTCAGCAGACAAAACATTACAAACAGCTAGCAGCAAAGTAGATTGATCACGAAAGTCAGAAAAGCAATAAAATGAATTACTTACCTTTCGCTATCTTCGGATGTTTGCACACGCGAGACTCCCAGTTACACAAATGTTCCTTTTGTTCCATAAAGATTATTTTTATATCCAAAATACCTCCATTTGGTTGGCGCGTTAGGTTCATATATCCACAGGCTCGAGCGGTCACGACGGGGCAGACAAATTCCAAATAGTATCCGTGAAGTTCGTAGAAACATGTCAAACATTTTTTTATAATCAATCCTCAGGTTGTTTTTACAATATATAATCGATAATATTTCAACCGGGCTGTAGCTTCTTCAATAGGAGAGAGAGAGAGAATGTCTGCTCCACTCTTGGCGCATGCAAAACGCTGCTGGCACCCAGCCATCCAATGACGAGATGTGATCTTTCTCGCTAATTTTTCAAAATTATAGCCTGAAACTATGTCTAAAGACTGTCCACACCATGTGGAAGCCATAGGAAAAGGAATCTGGTTGATATCCCTTTAAATGGAGGAAAGGCATGCAGAGAGCATGAGAGCTTTCAGGAAAAACTTCCGGGTTGGATTTTCCTCAGGTTTTTGCCTGCAATATCAGTTCTGTTATACTCAGACAATATTTTTACAGTTTTGGAAACTTTAGAGTGTTTTCTATCCTAATCTGACAATTATATGCATATTCTAGATTCTGGGCCTGAGAAATAGGCAGTTTCATTTGGGTACGTTTTTCATCCAGACATCAAAATACTGTCCCCTACACTCTAGAAAACACATAATTGTGCTCTATCTCCATTACTTTGCCATGATTGTCAGTTATGTAGCTGCTCTACTGATAATCTCAGTGCGTCCTTGCTGGGATGACACAAATCTACTGCCGGAGAATACCAACACCAAACACATTGGTTCACCGTTCCACGGGAGTGGACAGTACACAGCATACCATAATGTTCTGAATAATGGCCAAGTCTACCTCGCTCCCTATTCCACTGAACCGTTTAGGCGTAACAAACGCAAGTCCAACATTTATCGGAAACTGTTAAACTACCTGTTCACTACCCTTCTACTTTCCGGGGATGTGCAACTCAATCCTGGGCCTATCATCACTGAGCCAGCGATACTCACAGGAGTGGAAAGCAGTGGATGGCCTCGTCTACTGATCGTCGGCCGCTGTGGAAGTGGGTGAGTGCTATGGTTTGGTTTCTCTCGACTCACCCGGCTCCAGGATAGATTCAGACTCTTCAAACATACCCACGTCGCTATATGCGATCCCTGACTCTGCTTCTGGTACGCAAGCTGTTTTAATTAGTTCCCCGCATCCAGTGCAGGTGGGAGGGATTGTTAATGAATCAAAACTAAACAAAACGGCCTAAACCCAGCCGTCAGAAAACACAAATGGAACTTTTTTCAATGTGTCAATCACTCTGGAGTCATCTGGGCCCCAAGAGCTAAGCCCAAGGACTACTAGGTGGGCACTTGAACATTTCGTAGTGTCATTCCAAAAAGTGATCAAATTCAACATCTTCTCACTGACTCCAACCTTGACTTCCTCTGCCTCTCAGAGACACTGCTCCATAAAAACTCTCCATATGCTGTGTCATGACATTGGCCTGGGCGTAGGTTTATGACAGTCATAAATACCTCTTCCCCCCCTTTTCCTCTCTACCCTACTGATGTTACATTTGCAAACCCCTTGGTTAACATAGAGATTCTGGAAACATCCGAATGTGGGGGGAAATGAACTATATTCTGGTAATCTGAACAATGGAACATATGCGGTGGTACTTAATGAATATGATGTCAGTTCAGTTGTCATCTGAGACAATATCATCAATGATAAGATGACAAACTCTACAGTGGAAAGTCTACACAGTGGAAAGTCTACACATCAGTTATCGGAATCACATGGAATTGTTCAATTTAAATGTTTGAATATGAAATTATTTGTGATGGGATGAAATGTGATTTTAGCTTCTAAAATGTGAAATTTGGGTTTTCATAAGGTAGGGCTCTGCTCAATCAGTGGCTCGCCCCTGTGAAGGGACATGGGCTATACAACTTTTCAAACACACCCTCCTCTCCCTCCCTATATAAAGCCTTGACGACAATATAACCTCCTGTTCCGAGGATGTGAGGACGACGGTCCGATGTCAGAATGGTTCAGACAATAACTAACAGAATGAAGCCAACATCAGCTTGAGCTTTGGTTGCGAATGGTATGAACTTTGAACTCTTATTCACTACAGAAGTGATACCTCCTAGCCGTTGAGTTAGCAACAGCAGCCGCAAACAAAGGTTAGGAAGGAACAGACAGAGTATCCCGTCTATCACACCGACGTTACTACAACGTATCCAATTGACCACCAGAGACATTCTTCAAAGGACTCGGTTTGGCAACACAGCCTTCCATCTACCACCAACCTACTGAAGCGCAGCTCAGAGTAAATATTTATTGCATTTTCCTTTTCGAAATGGGTGGTAATTTAGAATGCATCAGGTACTGTATTTACGATAGCACAGCTTCACCTTTGTTCCTCAGTCTTCCCGCTCTTTCACTCAAACCCCGCCCCTTTTCTTTTGTGTAACAAGCTGTCATATCTGTTCCGCCTGCTAGGGACGCTTTCCTTTATGATGTAATTTGTAATCAAGTTATGATTAATTATGTGTATGTGTCATTTTGTGTGATTAGTTTGGGTTTAATTATTTATTTACTAAATACCTATTTTGTATTACTGATACAACTTGTTAGCCAGGGTTTGTGCAGATAACCAAGAATGTACAACTTTCAGACTGAATTAAGGTGATTAATATTGACTGCTATTGATGTAAAATATTACTAGGTCTTTAAGAGTTTATTCAGAAGATAACAGCTCTATAAATATTATTTTGTGGTGCCCGACTCTCTAGTTAATTACATTTACATGATTAGCTTATTCAGGTGATATTAATTACGGAGAAATGTATTTTATAGAATAGCATGTCATATCACTTAATCCGGCATAGCCAAAGACACGACAGCTGCTTTGGTTGTGCCTGGCTACCAGGTTTTCAGGAGAGACCGGATTGAAGGAAGAGGGGGTGTGATGATTTACATTAAAGAACATATCCGATGTAAACTAATTGAGTGGTCATGTGATAATGAACTAGAATGTATTGGCCTGAACGTTACACTGTCTCCCCAAATGTCTTTTACCCTTATTGGAATGTATAGGCCACCTTCCACCAAAAGTGTTTTTTGATCAGTTTAATAACTTGCTTAGGGAATGTGAGTTTGGGAGAGAGGTCATCTTAATGGGATATTTTAACATTAATTATGAGGACAAGTCTTGTAGGAAAACCCTTAAACGGATCACTAATACCTTTGACCTTACACAGCTAGTTAAAGGGCCAACCAGGGTGACTTGTTGCTCTAAAACAGATTGATTTGGTGTTCAGTAATAAACCAGAGAGAGACTAAATCATTCAATATGGTTACTGGGCTATCTGATCATAATCTGACACTTATAGCCAGAAAGCTGTCTAAGAGCAGGTTTAACCTCTCTACTGTTAGAAAGCCGGATCAACTAAGAATACTTAAGAGAATTAAACTGTATTTTGAAAACACAATTAAGGGAATTAACTGGAATGATCTCTTGTCCTATACAGACGTGGAAGCTGATAGTCAGGTTTTTCTATCCACAATCCAGACCACAATAAATGGTTTCCTAAAGAAAATCAAATCCAAACCTGGACAGAAGAGCACTCTTTCTTGGCTAAATGGAGAAATCTGGAAATTGATGAAAGAACGAGATTATGCTCTAAAAATAGCCCTAAGATCCAAATTAGAGCATGACAGACGTAGGTTTACCATGTTGAGAAATAAGGTGATGAAAGAAATCAGACAGGCGAAGGCAAACCTTTTTATTAACATCATTGGTGAAGCAAAGAGAAATTCTAAACTGATCTGGGAGAATCTAAAAAAGTTAACAGGGAAAGACCATAGTAACACTGCAAAAAGACTAGAAATCATGGTGAATAACAATCTCGCACAGGATGCAGTCGAAATAGCAATAGCCTTCAATTCCTACTTTATTGACTCTCAGGGTACTGACACAGAACCCCTCCACTGGTTTCTTGGGCTCAGTGCTAGTACACGATGCTCAACCTGTCTTCATCATAAGGGAGGCTTCTGAGTCAAAGGTGAACAAGGTGATTAGCTCACTAAAGAACTCTAAAGCCAAAGATGTGTTTGTGCTGGACTTGACCTTTCTTAAAAACTACAAAGAGTCACTCATTGGCCCCATTACTAAAGTCACCAACACATCTATTGGTCTCGGGGTGTTTCCAAGGGTATGGAAGATGGCCATCTTTAAATCGGGCGACCCTGCTGACGTGAGTAACTACAGGCCCATTAGTATACTACCTGTGGTGTCAAAGGTTGTTGAAAAGTGTGTAGCAGAACAACTGATTGCCCACCTCAACAACAGCCCCTTCACAGTACACTCCATGCAGTTTGGCTTCAGAGCGAAACACTCCACAGAAACGGCCAACTGCTTTCTTCTGGAAAATGTGAAGTCCAAGATGGACAAAGTTGTTGTTGGGGCTGTGTTTCTGGACCTAAGGAAGGCTTTTGATACTGTTAACCATGCGATTCTCATCACAAAATTGTCCCAAGTTATCTTTTCCCCCGATGCCTTGAGATTGATGAAATCATACCTTGAAGACAGAACTCGGTGTGTCAGAGTGAGCAATGAGCTGTCGCCCACGCTATGATGTGGGCATGATACTGGGGCCCCTCCTGTTCAGCCTGTACATTAATGATCTGCCTTCTGTCTGTACTGGGTCTGAAGTTCAAATGTATGCAGATGATACAGTGATATATGTGCATGCAAAGAGCAAACAACAAGCTGCACAAGAACTCACTACTGTAATGGTCCAGGTTACAAAGTGGCTCAGTGACTCACTACTGTAATGGTCCAGGTTACAAAGTGGCTCAGTGACTCACTACTGTAATGGTCCAGGTTACAAAGTGACTCAGTGACTCACTACTGTAATGGTCCAGGTTACAAAGTGACTCAGTGACTCACTACTGTAATGGTCCAGGTTACAAAGTGGCTCACTACTGTAATGGTCCAGGTTACAAAGTGGCTCACTACTGTAATGGTCCAGGTTACAAAGTGGCTCAGTGACTCACTACTGTAATGGTCCAGGTTACAAAGTGGCTCAGTGACTCACTACTGTAATGGTCCAGGTTACAAAGTGGCTCAGTGACTCACTACTGTAATGGTCCAGGTTACAAAGTGACTCAGTGACTCACTACTGTAATGGTCCAGGTTACAAAGTGACTCAGTGACTCACTACTGTAATGGTCCAGGTTACAAAGTGACTCAGTGACTCACTACTGTAATGGTCCAGGTTACAAAGTGACTCAGTGGCTCACTACTGTAATGGTCCAGGTTACAAAGTGACTCAGTGGCTCACTACTGTAATGGTCCAGGTTACAAAGTGACTCAGTGACTCACTACTGTAATGGTCCAGGTTACAAAGTGACTCAGTGACTCACTACTGTAATGGTCCAGGTTACAAAGTGACTCAGTGACTCACTACTGTAATGGTCGCCGTCTCACTGTAACTACGGTGTCATACAGTACCAATCCTGTACTGACGTCTACATGACGTCTCACTGTAACTACCGTGTCATACAGTACCAATCCTGTACTGACGTGTTAATGAGTCATAAGGTGCGTAGTTGATATTTATATTAATAAAACGTTAGAAATGTTTTCCTCGTGCAGGTCGACATTCCTACGTAGCCACGTTGAGCTTTAGTGTAGTCTACGGCTTGCGTATTTCCTGTTATCTCTAAAGGCCTAAAAAAAGACTGTCCAATCTGTAGGTAATCTGTCTTTCCCTCAACACCTCATGGTATGTTATCTTAACTCCCCCTATACAGATCTAAATGTTGTTAGCCAATCACAGACTGTGTTCCCAGTAGCCGAAACAGACAGTAAGAGTTGTCCGTGGCTTTCAGTCTGATAGAGGAGTCCCATAGGCTTTCGCAGTGCTATTCGGGATCCTTGGGATGTCGCTACCTCAATCAAAATGGTTAAGGATTATAGTTTAAGGTTTTAGGGTTGTTTTTACAAGCGGCAGAAGTGATTTTCGAGAGTGTTAACCCCAGATAGTTTCCTTAGACGATTAAAATAATTACCACGATGTCCTTGATCCGATTTGAGGAGTAAGTAGGCTGTATTAAATTGGGAATTTGTTAGGAAATATTTATTGATGAGGAAAACTCTGTTTATTTAAAAAATAATACATCTCTCTTGATAACGTATTTGTTGAAAGCACGTAGGTAATATTGTGTCGATAGGGGAGTAGGCTAGTGTAAAATAACTTAATTAGATGTGTTAGTATTTATTTCATGGATGAATTCAATTGTAAATGTTGCATATATACATATTTTACATGTAGGGCTCCCGAGTGGCGCAGCGGTCTAAGGCACTGCATCTCAGTGCTAGAGGCTTCACTACAGACCCTGGTTCGGTTCCAGGCTGTATTGCAACCGGCCGTGATTGGGAGTCCCATAGGACGGCGCCCAGCGTTGTTAGGTTTGGGCCCCGGTAAGCCGTCATTGTCAATAAGAATTTGTCCTTAACTGACTTGCCTACTACACCCCTACATGCCATTGTGTGCTGGAGCTGTGGGTGTATTTCTCCACTGTCACTAGGTCTACACATTAACACTGGAGCTGTGGGTGTATTTCTCCACCGTCACTAGGTCTACACATTAACACTGGAGCTGTGGGTGTATCTCTCCACTGTCACTAGGTCTACACATTAACACTGGAGCTGTGGGTGTATCTCTCCACTGTCACTAGGTCTACACATTAACACTGGATCTGATTTGAATAAGGGATGCATACTACTTCCCTGAAGGAGGGAAAAGAGAGACGACTTCGATTGAAGACCTAAAATCATGCCTGACAAGACCAATGAAATTATAACGCTATCCTAATATAGTGTGGATACAGGAGTGGCCTGTTCTACTATAATGTAACTATGTGCTAGTATTATCTAATTGATCAATAAAAGTGGAAATGTGGATGGGTACTCTACTTATTTCAATGATTACGGTGTTGTACAAGGTAGCTACAGGAGTAGCCTATAGTCTACTTTAATGTCAGGGAATGTGCGATAGTATAATTTATTTAATTGATGAATGGAATTGTAGATGGCTAGGCTCCTTCATTCAGTGAATACTGAATGTCTTGCTGTCTGTGGGAGAATGTTAATGAAGGCTTTTCAGCTGTTGAACTATGGCAATGTCAAACTCATTTATAAATCTATATTTCTTTTAGTCAAGAAATGATGAGCCAGAGCAACCAATCAGCATCACTGTAGCTGTTCTCCCCCCCCGCTCTCCCTCCTCAATCAACCACATCCTGTTCAACCCAACCACCCCTGCTCTCCCTCCTCAATCAACCACATCCTGTTCAACCCACCACCCCCCTGCTCTCCCTCCTCAACCAACCACATCCTGTTCAACCCACCTCTCTCCCTCCTCAACCAACCACATCCTGTTCTCCTGTTCAATTAATTTTCCGCCACACTGAAAAGACTACATACATACCTCTGTGCCCATCTCAGTGCAGCATGGTCCAGGGCCTCATGGTCGGTCCAAGGCCTTCCAACAGGTTTCTTCGGCTGTCACCAAAGGAGAACACTTTTTGGTTCCAGGTAGAACCCTCTGTGGAATGGAGCCCAAAAGGGTTCTATCTAGAAACAGAAGGGGTTCTACCTGGAGCCAAAAAGGGTTCTATCTAGAAACAGAAGGGGTTCTACCTGGAGCCAAAAAGGGTTACCCTATGGTGACAGTGGAATAATCCTGTTTGTAGATGGATGAAAAGGTGCTAAGTGTAGGCCTATATTGCAGTGGTGGTTCTGTGGTTTTCTGTAAAGAAAATAATAGGTGGTGGGGAGTTAATCAGAAATACTATGAAACATTTGGCACACATTTGCAAGCAGGTAACGTAACCTATGTGTGCTTGAGGCATGTGTGATCACCGGACCAAGTGTGCAAAGCTGTCATCAAGGCAAAGGATGGCTATTTGAAGAACCTTGAATATAAAATATATTTTTGATTTCTTTAACACTTTTTTGGTTACTACATGATTCCATACATGTGATTTCATAGATGTCTTCACTATTGTTCTGCAATGTAGAAAATAGTTTTAAAAAATAAAGGAAACCCTTGAATGAGTAGGTGTCCAAACTGCCAGAACCTGTGGAGGAAACAGGTTGACAGATGGGAGAGAGGGGTTTGTGTGTGTGTCTGTCTCTCACAGAGGGAGTGTGTGTCTTAGCTCACGCACTTCTCTCTCTGACAGCTCCACCAAACAGTTGGCCTCCACCTCCCAAAATAACCTCCATTCCACAGCCTTATATGTCCAGCAGCAACTGTGTTACCCTCTAGCCCCCCACCCTGCTCCAAGCTCTCAGCCTGTGCTGAGAAGGCATCATATATCCAGGCAGGACAATACAGTCAATTTGCTGCTGCCTCATTGTAGCCTGGAGGCAGCTGGTCAGTGATAAGCTTTGGGGACCCGAGGATCAGACGAGGCCTCTCTCTGTCCATCGGAGCCTGGTCAGCCAGTCTTTCTGTGTCTGTCTCACCGTGCAAGCATGGACACCAGCACCACCAAGCTCATCCAGCCCACTACGGACCTCACCATCACCCAGTTGAACCAGGAGTGTCTCCTCCACCTCCTCTCCTACCTGGATAAAGACAGTTGTAGGGCTTTCTCCCTGACCTGCCATCGGCTCAGAGAGGTCTACCTGGACCCCAGGCTGTGGTCACTGCTCTTGTTCCACTCCCCCTCTGAGCTGAGGAGAGAGAACTATGTGTTAGGATCGTCGCTGCGCTATCTGGCTGTCACCTGGCACAGCTCCAGGGTCAAGGTCTGTAACATAGAGGACTGGATGAAGAATCAGTTCCAGAAGGATCTCTGTAGTAAACATGAGAGTCTGGTCAGCAGCTTCCTAGAACGTGTCTGTACCATGTAAGTAAATATCTGTTTATATATGTTAACCTGTGTTTTTATTTATACGTGTTAACCTGTGTTTCTGTTAACCTGTGTTTTTGTTAACCTGTGTTTCTGTTAACCTGTTTCTGTTAACCTGTGTTTCTGTTAACCTGTGTTTCTGTTAACCTGTGTTTTTGTTTATGCGTGTTAACCGGTGTTTCTGTTTATATACAGTGCATTCGGAAAGTATACAGACCCCTTGACTTTTTCCACATTTTGTTTCGTAACAGCCTTATTCTAAAATGGATTAAATAAAGATCCTCATCGATCTACTCACACAACCTCATAATGACAAAGCTAAAACAGGTTATTAGAAATGTTTATGAATTCATTAAAAAAAAAAAAAAAACATACTGTATTCAGACCCTTTGCTAGGAGACTCGAAATTGAGCTCAGATGCGTACTGTTTCCATGGATCATCCTTGATGTTTCTACAACTTGATTTGAGTCCAACTGTTGTAAATTCAATTGATTGGACATGATTTGGAAAGGCACACACATGTCTATATAAGGTCCCACAGTTGACAGTACGTCAGAGCAAAAACCAAGCCATGAGGTGGAAGGAATTGTCCGTAGAGCTCAAAGACAGGATTGTGTCGAGGCACAGATCTGTGGAAGGGTACCAAACAATGTCTGCAGCATTGAGGTCCTCAAGAACACACTGCCCTCCATCATTCTTAAATGGAAGAAGTTTGGAACCACCAAGACTCTTCCTAGAGCTGCCTGTCTTCCCAAACTGAGTAATCGGAGAAGGGCCTTAGTCACGGAGGTGACCAAGAACCCGATGGTCCCTCTGACAGAGCTCCAGAGTTCCTCAGTGGAGATGGTTGTCCTTCTGAAGGTTCTCCCATCTCTGCAGCACTCCACCAATCAGGCATTTATGGCAGATTGGCCAGACAGAAGCCACTCCTCAGTAAAAGGCACATGAAAGCCTGCTTGGAGTTTGCCAAAAGGCACCTAAAGACTCTCACACCATGAGAAACAAGATTGTCTGGTCTGATGAAACCAAGAGTGAACTCTGGCCTGAATTCCAACCGGCACGTCGGGAGGAAACCTGGCACCATCCGTACAGTGAAGCCTGGTGGTGGCAACAGCATGCTGTGGGCATGTTTTTCAGCGGCAGGGACTGGGAGACTAGTCAGGATCGAGGGAAAGATCAACAGAGATCTTTGACGAAAACCTCAGGATCTGATATTTATGCCTTTAACTTTCTCACTTATCATTATTCCCGATTCATTCAGGACTATCGGTAATATGGTAGCATCCACATTATTGTGAAAGTGTTTAGAAACATTATTATTTACAGGAAGTGACTCCAAAATGAGACACTACATTATTTAGTGTTCATTTTTATTGGGCACAAAATGATCTGAAACACAACCAAAACAAACAGCAAATGCATCCAACAAGTTTCTAGAGTCACAAGCTTGGTGTAATCACTACGTGCTAGGAATATGGGACAAAATACTAAACTTTTGACTAGTTAGGGTAATTATTGACAGCAGCACATTATTGTTGGGGTAATTATTGACAGCAGCACAGTTAGTCACCAGCACTCTAGATAACATGCAAACAGCCTAACCAGCTCTGCTACGGCCGGTAAAATAGTCAGAGTTAGCTGTTCTCTCATTTGTGTCTGGAAGTAGCTAGCCAGCAAGCTAGCCAACTTTAGCCCGTTAGCTTGGGTGCTTGGTTGGGACAACGCATGCATTGGCAGGCAAGTTGCAGAAAGACGAGCAGGCGATTCCCAATTGTTTCGAAATTACAGCACTTTTGGTACGTAGTCCCCCCATTTTAGGGGACAAGATTAATTAGGACAAATTGACTAATACACTACCGGTCAAAAGTTTTAGAACACCTACATATTCAAGGGTTTTTCTTTTATTTTTATTTTCTACATTGTAGAATAATAGTGAAGACATTAAAACTATGAAATAACACATAGAATCATGTAGGTAACAAAAAAGTGTTAAAGAAATCAAAATATATTTTATATTTGAGATTCTTCAAATAGCCTCCAAATCAAAGTTTATTTGTCACATGCGCCGAATACCACAGGTGTAAACCTTACAGTGAAATGCTTAATTACACGCTCTAACCAATGGTGCCCAAAAAAGGTGTGTGTGTGTAAGTAAAGAAATAAAACAACAGTAAAAAGACATTTGAAAAAAGAGTAGCAAGGCTATATACAGACACCTGTTAGTCAGGCTTATTGAGGTAGTACGTACATGTAGATATCGTTAAAGTGACTGTGCATATATGATGAACAGAGAGTAGCAGAAGCGTAAAAAGAGGGGTTGGCGGGTGGTGGGACACAATGCTTTGCACACTCTTGGCATTCTCTCAACCAGCTTCATGAGATAGTCACCTGGATTGCATTTCAATTAACAGGTGTGTCTTAAGCTAATTTGTGGAATTTCTTTCCTTCTTCGCCGGGTCTTGCTTGTTAGTGCAGAATAACTGATGAATTTACTATCTCTGAAGAGTGCTCTGAAATCGGAGTAGATCGCTAGCCAGAGTGAATTTGCAAATGCGAGAGATGCTAACTGGATAAGTCGTTCAGCATAGTGATGGCCATTTATTGCTAGCTAACCAAATGGCACGTACATCTCTTGCTGTAGCCAATGAAAAACGATAAGAGGACAGCCACCCACTCCTCCACTGACATGACGTCCTCCTAGCTGCTAGCAAGCTAACATTAGGCTCTGTGTTTTTAACTTGCTACATAAATAGATACGGTAGCATATTAGCCAAAGTTGGTTTTGTAGCATAAACTGGAAATGTGGTATTTTGGACTGATATTATCTGGAAAGTAGTTAAAACGCTGTCAGTTCCACTTTAAGGGTGGATGCATTAAGTCTCCAACATCTTATTTTGGGGGTTGTTGTGCCGAGATCCAGATCTATCTACACTCGTATGTGGTCAGATATGACTGGGGCGAGGTCAGATATGACTGGGGCGTGGTCAGATATGACTGGGGCGTGGGTCAGATATGACTGGGGCGTGGTCAGATATGACTGGGGCGTGGTCAGATATGACTGGGGCGTGTTTGTTTATAAGGATGACAGTGCCTCTTGTTTGAACTAAAATAAGAAAATTAAGTTTAGCATGCTCTGTTGCAGATAAATGAATCTTGTAAAATTTGCAATTGAAACCTGTTCCTTTTTGAAGAATGTTAGAATTGTCTTCCACTTGACTATAGAAAGCCCTCTTGTTGATAGTAAAGTCGAATTAAAATGAAAACAGTAGAAATTATGGAATTTTCTGACTTTCAGCACCATGAGCTGTCCATTTCCGATGCAAATAGCCCGGGTAGCCATTTGATTAGATGTTCAGGAGTCTTATGGCTTGGGGGTAGAAGCTGTTAAGAAGCCTTTTGTACCTAGACTTGGTGCTTGGTACCGCTTGCCGTGTGGTAACAGAGAGAACAGTCTATTACTAGGGTGGCTGGAGTCTTTGACAAATTTTAGGGCCTTCCTCTGACACTGCCTGGTAGAGAGGTCCTGGATGGCAGGAAGCTTGGCCCCAGTGATGTACTGGGCCGTACGCATTACTTCGTTAATATTAGATTTCGTACACCAGCTGTTTACAAATATACATAGACCGTCACCCCTTGTCTTACCGGAGGCAGCTTTTCTTTCCGACGCAGCGTAAACCCAGCCAGCTATCCATGTCATCGTTCAGCCACGACTCGGTGAAACATAAGATATTACAGTTTGTAATGTCCTGTTGGTAGGATATTCGTGATCATAGCTCCTCCATTTTGTTATCCAATGATTGTACGTTGGCGAATAAGACTGATGGTAGAGGCAGATGACCCACTTGCAGTCGGATCCTTACAAGGCACCCCGACCTACGACCCCGATATCTCTGTCTCTTCTTCATGTGAATCACAGGGATGATTTGTCGGTGTCGTAAATCCTTCGTTAAAAATCTTCGTCCAGCACAAGGCGAGTAATCCTGTAACGGCTCTCTTCTATCTCCTCCTCTGACGAAGAGGTAGAACAAGGATCGGACCAAAATGCAGTGTGATGATGATTCATTATATATTTTAATGAAGGAAAACCTATACATACAGAGACTACAAAACTAACAAAATGAAATAATGAAAACCGAAACAGTCCTATCTGGTGCAAACACAAAGACAGGAACAATCACCCACAAAACACACAGTGAAACCCAGGCTACCTAAATATGGTTCCCAATCAGAGACAACGAGAATCACCTGACTCTGATTGAGAACCGCCTCAGGCAGCCATAGACTATGCTAGACACCCCTACTCAGCCACAATCCCAATGCCTACTAAAACCCCAATACGAAAACACAACACAAAATAAACCCATGTCACACCCTGGCCTGACCAAATAAATATATAAACATAAAATACTAAGACCAGGGCGTGACAAATCCCTGATGTCCAGAAGCTCTTTTTGGTCATAAGAGACGGTGGCAGAAACATTATGCACATCCTACTGCTGCTGCCATCAGTTACTGTCTGTCTCTTTCACACACACTCTCTGAGAGAAACACAGGGGCTCCCCCCAGGACACTTGTCAGCCTGTCTCCAGACTAGACTAGCAGGAACAGGTTGTAGGTATGTTGGAGGAGCAACAGCTGCTCTCTAGCTTCCTGACATCCCAGGTGAGCTGGTCTTGCTACAGTTACTGAGAGTCTGTCTGTGGGCTCTACGGGGCTCATTGTTTTAAGTGGTATTGTTTCTGTGTCCTGAAGGCTGTTGAGGTCACAGCTGTGAGATGACCGAGGGGAGTGTTGCCTGTAAGATAAATCCTCTTCAACCCCCTAGAGAAGCACGTCTGTTGAATGTGAGAAATCCTCTTCAACCCCCTAGAGAAGAACGTCAGATAAAAACACAATATAACAGAAAAAACACAGTGATCTCCAGAAGTATTGGGACAGTGACAATTTGTTTAGGCTCTGTACTCCATCACTTTGGATTTGAAAAGACACAATGAATATGAGGTTAAAGTGCAGACTGTCATCCATATTGGTTGAACTGTTTAGAAACTAAAGCACCTTTTGTACATAGAATATAATGTAGAATAGAACACTAATACATTCATGTGGAAGCTACTGTGATTATGGATAATCCTGAATGAATCGTCAATAATGATGCATGAGAAAGTTAGACTCACAAATATTCTAACCTCTAAGACATGCTATCCTCTCACCATTACAAAAACAGGGGAGGTTAGCATTTTATATCATACCCCTAAGACATGCTAACCTCTCACCATTACAATAACAGGGGAGGTTAGCATTTTATATCATACCCCTAAGACATGCTAACCTCTCACCATTACAATAACAGGGGAGGTTAGCATTTTATATCATACCCCTAAGACATGCTAACGTCTCACCATTACAATAACAGGGGAGGTTAGCATTATATATCATACCACAAGACATGCTAACCTCTCACCATTACAATAACAGGGGAGGTTAGCATTTTATATCATACCCCCAAGACATGCTAACCTCTCACCATTACAATAACAGGGGAGGGTAGCATTTTATATCATAACCCCAAGACATGCTAACCTCTCACCATTACAATAACAGGGGAGGTTAGCATTTTGTATCATACCCCCAAGACATTCTAACTTCTCACCATCACCAATAACAGGAGAGGGTAGCATTTTATATCATACCCCCAAGACATGCTAACCTCTCACCATTACCAATAACAGGGGAGGTTAGCATTATGTATCATACCCCCAAGACATGCTAACCACTCACCATTACAAATAACAGGGGAGGTTAGCATTATGTATCATACCCCCAAGACATGCTAACCACTCACCATTACCAATAACTGGGGAGAATAGCATTTTATATCATACCACTAAGACATGCTAACCTCTCACAAGTACAATAACAGGGAGTGGTTAGCATTTTATATCATACCCCTAAGACATGCTAACCTCTCACCAGTACAATAACAGGGGAGGTTAGCATTTTATATCGTACCCCTAAGACATGCTAACCTCTCACCATTACAATAACAGGGGAGGTTAGCATTTTATATCATAACAACAAGCAACTTTCTCACGGTTCATTCAGGATTATCTATAACCATGGTAGCACCCAGATTAATGTGGAAGTGTTCAGAAACAATCTATTCTTATTTACAATAAAAGTAAAAAAGTCATGACACAATACGTTATTTACCATTAACTTCTATTGGACACAAAATAATCTGTCCCAATGTTGGAGCGCACTATAATACCACAGAACACCCGTTAATAACAGCCCACCGTAAAACACCCGTTAATAACAGCCCACTGTAGAACACCCGTTAATAAAAGCCCACTGTAGAACACCCGTTAATAACAGCCCACTGTAGAACACCTGTTAATAACAGCCCACCCTAGAACACCCGTTATTAACAGCCCACCCTAGAACACGTGTTAATAACAGCCCACTGTAGAACACCCGTTATTAACAGCCCACCCTAGAACACTTGTTAATAACAGCCCACTGTAGAACACCCGTTATTAACAGCCCACCCTAGAACACCCGTTATTAACAGCCCACTGTAGAACACCCGTTATTAACAGCCCACCCTAGAACACTTGTTAATAACAGCCCACTGTAGAACACCTGTTAATAACAGCCCACCCTAGAACACTTGTTAATAACAGCCCACTCTAGAACACCTGTTAATAACAGCCCACTGTAGAACACCCGTTATTAACAGCCCACTGTAGAACACCCGTTAATAACAGCCCACTGTAGAACACCTGTTAGTAACAGCCCACCCTAGAACACCCGTTATTAACAGCCCACCCTAGAACACCCTTAATAACAGCCCACTGTAGAACACCCGTTAATAACAGCCCACCCTAGAACACCCGTTAATAACAGCCCACCGTAAAACACTTGTTAATAACAGCCCACTGTAGAACACCCGTTATTAACAGCCCACCCTAGAACACCCGTTAATAACAGCCCACCCTAGAACACTTGTTAATAAAAGCCCACTGTAGAACACCCGTTATTAACAGCCCACCCTAGAACACCCGTTAATAACAGCCCACCCTAGAACACCCGTTAATAACAGCCCACTGTAGAACACCCGTTATTAACAGCCCACCCTAGAACACTTGTTAATAACAGCCCACTGTAGAACACCCGTTAATAACAGCCCACCCTAGAACACCCGTTAATAACAGCCCACCGTAAAACACCTGTTAATAACAGCCCACCCTAGAACACCCGTTAATAACAGCCCACTCTAGAACACCTGTTAATAACAGCCCACTGTAGAACAACCGTTAATAACAGCCCACCCTAGAACACTTGTTAATAACAGCCCACTGTAGAACACCCGTTAATAACAGCCCACTGTAGAACACCCGTTAATAACAGCCCACTGTAGAACACCCGTTAATAACAGCCCACCCTAGAACACTTGTTAATAACAGCCCACTGTAGAACACCCGTTATTAACAGCCCACCCTAGAACACTTGTTAATAACAGCCCACTGTAGAACACCCGTTAATAACAGCCCACTGTAGAACACCCGTTATTAACAGCCCACCCTAGAACACTTGTTAATAACAGCCCACTGTAGAACACCCGTTAATAACAGCCCACTGTAGAACACCCGTTATTAACAGCCCACCCTAGAACACCCGTTAATAACAGCCCACCCTAGAACACCTGTTAATAACAGCCCACTTTAGAACACCCGTTAATAACAGTCCACCATAGAACACTTGTTAATAACAGCCCACTGTAGAACACCCGTTAATAACAGCCCACCCTAGAACACTTGTTAATAACAGCCCACTCTAGAACACCTGTTAATAACAGCCCACTGTAGAACACCCGTTAATAACAGCCCACCCTAGAACATTTGTTAATAACAGCCCACTGTAGAACACCCGTTATTAACAGCCCACTGTAGAACACCCGTTAATAACAGCCCACCCTAGAACACTTGTTAATAACAGCCCACCTTAGAACACTTGTTAATAACAGCCCACTGTAGAACACGCGTTATTAACAGCCCACCCTAGAACATCCGTTATTAACAGCCCACTGTAGAACACCCGTTAATAACAGCCCACCCTAGAACACCCGTTAATAACAGCCCACTGTAGAACACCCGTTAATAACAGCCCACCCTAGAACACTTGTTAATAACAGCCCACTGTAGAACACCCGTTAATAACAGCCCACTGTAGAACACCCGTTAATAACAGCCCACTGTAGAACACCCGTTAATAACAGCCCACTGTAGAACACCCGTTAATGACAGCCCACCCTAGAACACCCGTTAATAACAGCCCACCCTAGAACACCCGTTATTAACAGCCCACTGTAGAACACCCGTTAATAACAGCCCACTGTAGAACACCCGTTATTAACAGCCCACCCTAGAACACCCGTTAATAACAGCCCACCGTAAAACACCTGTTAGTAACAGCCCACCCTAGAACACCTGTTAATAACAGCCCACCCTAGAACACCCGTTAATAACAGCCCACTGTAGAACACCCGTTATTAACAGCCCACCCTAGAACACTTGTTAATAACAGCCCACTGTAGAACACCCGTTAATAACAGCCCACCCTAGAACACCCGTTAATAACAGCCCACCCTAGAACACTTGCTAATAACAGCCCACTGTAGAACACCCGTTAATAACAGCCCACCCTAGAACACCCGTTAATAACAGCCCACTGTAGAACACCCGTTAATAACAGCCCACTGTAGAACACCCGTTAATAACAGCCCACTGTAGAACACCCGTTAATAACAGCCCACCCTAGAACACTTGTTAATAACAGCCCACTGTAGAACACCCGTTAATAACAGCCCACCCTAGAACACCCGTTAATAACAGCCCACCCTAGAACACTTGTTAATAACAGCCCACTGTAGAACACCCGTTAATAACAGCCCACCCTAGAACACCCGTTAATAACAGCCCACTGTAAAACACCTGTTAATAACAGCCCACTGTAGAACACCCGTTAATAACAGCCCACTGTAGAACACCCGTTAATAACAGCCCACTGTAGAACACCTGTTAATAACAGCCCACTGTAGAACACCTGTTAATAACAGCCCACTGTAGAACACCTGTTAATAACAGCCCACTGTAGAACACCCGTTAATAACAGCCCACTGTAGAACACCCGTTAATAACAGCCCACTGTAAAACACCTGTTAATAACAGCCCACTGTAGAACACCCGTTAATAACAGCCCACTGTAGAACACCTGTTAATAACAGCCAACTGTAGAACACCCGTTAATAACAGCCCACTGTAAAACACCTGTTAATAACAGCCCACTGTAGAACACCCGTTAATAACAGCCCACTGTAAAACACCTGTTAATAACAGCCCACCCTAGAACACCCGTTAATAACAGCCCACTGTAGAACACCCATTAATAACAGCCCACTGTAGAACACCCATTAATAACAGCCCACTATAGAACACCCATTAATAACAGCCCACTGTAGAACGCCTGTTAATAATAGCCCACTGTAGAACACCTGTTAATAACAGCCCACTGTAGAACACCTGTTAATAACAGCCCACTGTAGAACACCCGTTAATAACAGCCCACTGTAAAACACCTGTTAATAACAGCCCACCCTAGAACACCCGTTAATAACAGCCCACTGTAGAACACCCATTAATAACAGCCCACTGTAGAACACCTGTTAATAACAGCCCACTGTAGAACACCTGTTAATAACAGCCCACTGTAGAACACCTGTTAATAACAGCCCACTGTAAAACACCCGTTAATAACAGCCCACCCTAGAACACCCGTTAATAACAGCCCACTGTAAAACACCTGTTAATAACAGCCCACCCTAGAACACCCGTTATTAACAGCCCACCCTAGAACACCCGTTAATAACAGCCCACTGTAGAACACCCGTTAATAACAGCCCACCCTAGAACACCCGTTAGTAACAGCCCACTGTAGAACACCCATTATTAACAGCCCACTGTAGAACACCTGTTAATAACAGCCCACACTAGGACACTTGTTAATAACAGCCCACCCTAGAACACTTGTTAATAACAGCCCACCCTAGAACACTTGTTAATAACAGCCCACCCTAGAACACTTGTTAATAACAGCCCACCCTAGAACACTTGTTAATAATAGCCCACCCTAGAACACTTGTTAGTAACAGCCCACCCTAGAACACCCGTTAATAACAGCCCACTGTAGAACACCCGTTAATAACAGCCCACCCTAGAACACTTGTTAATAACAGCCCACTCTAGAACACCTGTTAATAACAGCCCACTGTAGAACACCCGTTATTAACAGCCCACCCTAGAACACCCGTTAATAACAGCCCACTGTAGAACACCCGTTATTAACAGCCCACCCTAGAACACCCGTTATTAACAGCCCACCCTAGAACACCCGTTAATAACAGCCCACTGTAGAACACCCGTTATTAACAGCCCACTGTAGAACACCTGTTAATAACAGCCCACTGTAGAACACCCATTAATAACAGCCCACTGTAGAACACCCGTTAATAACAGCCCACCCTAGAACACCCATTAATAACAGCCCACTGTAGAACACCCGTTAATAACAGCCCACCCTAGAACACCCATTAATAACAGCCCACTGTAGAACACCCGTTATTAACAGCCCACCCTAGAACACCCGTTAATGACAGCCCACTGTAGAACACCCGTTAATAACAGCCCACCCTAGAACACCCATTAATAACAGCCCACTGTAGAACACCCTAGAACACTTGTTAATAACAGCCCACCCTATGACACTTGTTAATAACAGCCCACTGTAGAACACCCTAGAACACCCGTTAATAACAGCCCACTGTAGAACACCCGTTAATAACAGCCCACTGTAGAACACCTGTTAATAACAGCCCACTGTAGAACACCTGTTAATAACAGCCCACTGTAGAACACCTGTTAATAACAGCCCACTGTAGAACACCCGTTAATAACAGCCCACTGTAGAACACCCGTTAATAACAGCCCACTGTAAAACACCTGTTAATAACAGCCCACTGTAGAACACCCGTTAATAACAGCCCACTGTAGAACACCTGTTAATAACAGCCAACTGTAGAACACCCGTTAATAACAGCCCACTGTAAAACACCTGTTAATAACAGCCCACTGTAGAACACCCGTTAATAACAGCCCACTGTAAAACACCTGTTAATAACAGCCCACCCTAGAACACCCGTTAATAACAGCCCACTGTAGAACACCCATTAATAACAGCCCACTGTAGAACACCCATTAATAACAGCCCACTATAGAACACCCATTAATAACAGCCCACTGTAGAACGCCTGTTAATAATAGCCCACTGTAGAACACCTGTTAATAACAGCCCACTGTAGAAAACCTGTTAATAACAGCCCACTGTAGAACACCCGTTAATAACAGCCCACTGTAAAACACCTGTTAATAACAGCCCACCCTAGAACACCCGTTAATAACAGCCCACTGTAGAACACCCATTAATAACAGCCCACTGTAGAACACCTGTTAATAACAGCCCACTGTAGAACACCTGTTAATAACAGCCCACTGTAGAACACCTGTTAATAACAGCCCACTGTAAAACACCCGTTAATAACAGCCCACCCTAGAACACCCGTTAATAACAGCCCACTGTAAAACACCTGTTAATAACAGCCCACCCTAGAACACCCGTTATTAACAGCCCACCCTAGAACACCCGTTAATAACAGCCCACTGTAGAACACCCGTTAATAACAGCCCACTGTAGAACACCTGTTAATAACAGCCCACACTAGGACACTTGTTAATAACAGCCCACCCTAGAACACTTGTTAATAACAGCCCACCCTAGAACACTTGTTAATAACAGCCCACCCTAGAACACTTGTTAATAACAGCCCACCCTAGAACACTTGTTAATAATAGCCCACCCTAGAACACCCGTTAATAACAGCCCACTGTAGAGCACCCGTTAATAACAGCCCACCCTAGAACACTTGTTAATAACAGCCCACTCTAGAACACCTGTTAATAACAGCCCACTGTAGAACACCCGTTATTAACAGCCCACCCTAGAACACCCGTTAATAACAGCCCACTGTAGAACACCCGTTATTAACAGCCCACCCTAGAACACCCGTTATTAACAGCCCACCCTAGAACACCCGTTAATAACAGCCCACTGTAGAACACCCGTTATTAACAGCCCACTGTAGAACACCTGTTAATAACAGCCCACTGTAGAACACCCATTAATAACAGCCCACTGTAGAACACCCGTTAATAACAGCCCACCCTAGAACACCCATTAATAACAGCCCACCCTAGAACACTTGTTAATAACAGCCCACTCTAGAACACCCGTTAATAACAGCCCACTGTAGAACACCCGTTAATAACAGCCCACCCTAGAACATTTGTTAATAACAGCCCACTGTAGAACACCCGTTATTAACAGCCCACTGTAGAACACCCGTTAATAACAGCCCACCCTAGAACACTTGTTAATAACAGCCCACCTTAGAACACTTGTTAATAACAGCCCACTGTAGAACACGCGTTATTAACAGCCCACCCTAGAACATCCGTTATTAACAGCCCACTGTAGAACACCCGTTAATAACAGCCCACCCTAGAACACCCGTTAATAACAGCCCACTGTAGAACACCCGTTAATAACAGCCCACCCTAGAACACTTGTTAATAACAGCCCACTGTAGAACACCCGTTAATAACAGCCCACCCTAGAACACCCGTTAATAACAGCCCACTGTAGAACACCCGTTAATAACAGCCCACCCTAGAACACTTGTTAATAACAGCCCACTGTAGAACACCCGTTAATAACAGCCCACTGTAGAACACCCGTTAATAACAGCCCACTGTAGAACACCTGTTAATAACAGCCCACTGTAGAACACCCGTTAATGACAGCCCACCCTAGAACACCCGTTAATAACAGCCCACCCTAGAACACCCGTTATTAACAGCCCACTGTAGAACACCCGTTAATAACAGCCCACTGTAGAACACCCGTTATTAACAGCCCACCCTAGAACACCCGTTAATAACAGCCCACCGTAAAACACCTGTTAGTAACAGCCCACCCTAGAACACCTGTTAATAACAGCCCACCCTAGAACACCCGTTAATAACAGCCCACTGTAGAACACCCGTTATTAACAGCCCACCCTAGAACACTTGTTAATAACAGCCCACTGTAGAACACCCGTTAATAACAGCCCACCCTAGAACACCCGTTAACAGCCCACCCTAGAACACTTGCTAATAAAGCCCACTGTAGAACACCCGTTAATAACAGCCCACCCTAGAACACCCGTTAATAACAGCCCACTGTAGAACACCCGTTAATAACAGCCCACTGTAGAACACCCGTTAATAACAGCCCACTGTAGAACACCCGTTAATAACAGCCCACCCTAGAACACTTGTTAATAACAGCCCACTGTAGAACACCCGTTAATAACAGCCCACCCTAGAACACCCGTTAATAACAGCCCACCCTAGAACACTTGTTAATAACAGCCCACTGTAGAACACCCGTTAATAACAGCCCACCCTAGAACACTTGTTAATAACAGCCCACTCTAGAACACCTGTTAATAACAGCCCACTGTAGAACACCCGTTAATAACAGCCCACCCTAGAACATTTGTTAATAACAGCCCACTGTAGAACACCCGTTATTAACAGCCCACTGTAGAACACCCGTTAATAACAGCCCACCCTAGAACACTTGTTAATAACAGCCCACCTTAGAACACTTGTTAATAACAGCCCACTGTAGAACACGCGTTATTAACAGCCCACCCTAGAACATCCGTTATTAACAGCCCACTGTAGAACACCCGTTAATAACAGCCCACCCTAGAACACCCGTTAATAACAGCCCACTGTAGAACACCCGTTAATAACAGCCCACCCTAGAACACTTGTTAATAACAGCCCACTGTAGAACACCCGTTAATAACAGCCCACTGTAGAACACCCGTTAATAACAGCCCACTGTAGAACACCCGTTAATAACAGCCCACTGTAGAACACCCGTTAATGACAGCCCACCCTAGAACACCCGTTAATAACAGCCCACCCTAGAACACCCGTTATTAACAGCCCACTGTAGAACACCCGTTAATAACAGCCCACTGTAGAACACCCGTTATTAACAGCCCACCCTAGAACACCCGTTAATAACAGCCCACCGTAAAACACCTGTTAGTAACAGCCCACCCTAGAACACCTGTTAATAACAGCCCACCCTAGAACACCCGTTAATAACAGCCCACTGTAGAACACCCGTTATTAACAGCCCACCCTAGAACACTTGTTAATAACAGCCCACTGTAGAACACCCGTTAATAACAGCCCACCCTAGAACACCCGTTAATAACAGCCCACCCTAGAACACTTGCTAATAACAGCCCACTGTAGAACACCCGTTAATAACAGCCCACCCTAGAACACCCGTTAATAACAGCCCACTGTAGAACACCCGTTAATAACAGCCCACTGTAGAACACCCGTTAATAACAGCCCACTGTAGAACACCCGTTAATAACAGCCCACCCTAGAACACTTGTTAATAACAGCCCACTGTAGAACACCCGTTAATAACAGCCCACCCTAGAACACCCGTTAATAACAGCCCACCCTAGAACACTTGTTAATAACAGCCCACTGTAGAACACCCGTTAATAACAGCCCACCCTAGAACACCCGTTAATAACAGCCCACTGTAAAACACCTGTTAATAACAGCCCACTGTAGAACACCCGTTAATAACAGCCCACTGTAGAACACCCGTTAATAACAGCCCACTGTAGAACACCTGTTAATAACAGCCCACTGTAGAACACCTGTTAATAACAGCCCACTGTAGAACACCTGTTAATAACAGCCCACTGTAGAACACCCGTTAATAACAGCCCACTGTAGAACACCCGTTAATAACAGCCCACTGTAAAACACCTGTTAATAACAGCCCACTGTAGAACACCCGTTAATAACAGCCCACTGTAGAACACCTGTTAATAACAGCCAACTGTAGAACACCCGTTAATAACAGCCCACTGTAAAACACCTGTTAATAACAGCCCACTGTAGAACACCCGTTAATAATAGCCCACTGTAAAACACCTGTTAATAACAGCCCACCCTAGAACACCCGTTAATAACAGCCCACTGTAGAACACCCATTAATAACAGCCCACTGTAGAACACCCATTAATAACAGCCCACTATAGAACACCCATTAATAACAGCCCACTGTAGAACGCCTGTTAATAATAGCCCACTGTAGAACACCTGTTAATAACAGCCCACTGTAGAACACCTGTTAATAACAGCCCACTGTAGAACACCCGTTAATAACAGCCCACTGTAAAACACCTGTTAATAACAGCCCACCCTAGAACACCCGTTAATAACAGCCCACTGTAGAACACCCATTAATAACAGCCCACTGTAGAACACCTGTTAATAACAGCCCACTGTAGAACACCTGTTAATAACAGCCCACTGTAGAACACCTGTTAATAACAGCCCACTGTAAAACACCCGTTAATAACAGCCCACCCTAGAACACCCGTTAATAACAGCCCACTGTAAAACACCTGTTAATAACAGCCCACCCTAGAACACCCGTTATTAACAGCCCACCCTAGAACACCCGTTAATAACAGCCCACTGTAGAACACCCGTTAATAACAGCCCACCCTAGAACACCCGTTAGTAACAGCCCACTGTAGAACACCCATTATTAACAGCCCACTGTAGAACACCTGTTAATAACAGCCCACACTAGGACACTTGTTAATAACAGCCCACCCTAGAACACTTGTTAATAACAGCCCACCCTAGAACACTTGTTAATAACAGCCCACCCTAGAACACTTGTTAATAACAGCCCACCCTAGAACACTTGTTAATAATAGCCCACCCTAGAACACTTGTTAGTAACAGCCCACCCTAGAACACCCGTTAATAACAGCCCACTGTAGAACACCCGTTAATAACAGCCCACCCTAGAACACTTGTTAATAACAGCCCACTCTAGAACACCCGTTAGAACACTTGTTAATAACAGCCCACCCTAGAACACTTGTTAATAATAGCCCACCCTAGAACACTTGTTAGTAACAGCCCACCCTAGAACACCCGTTAATAACAGCCCACTGTAAAACACCTGTTAATAACAGCCCACTGTAGAACACCCGTTAATAACAGCCCACTGTAGAACACCCGTTAATAACAGCCCACCCTAGAACACCCATTAATAACAGCCCACTGTAGAACACCCGTTATTAACAGCCCACCCTAGAACACCCGTTAATGACAGCCCACTGTAGAACACCCGTTAATAACAGCCCACCCTAGAACACCCATTAATAACAGCCCACTGTAGAACACCCTAGAACACTTGTTAATAACAGCCCACCCTATGACACTTGTTAATAACAGCCCACCCTAGAACACTTGTTAATAACAGCCCACCCTAGAACACTTGTTAATAACAGCCCACCCTAGAACACCCGTTAATAACAGCCCACCCTAGAACACCCGTTAATAACAGCCCACCCTAGAACACCCGTTAATAACAGCCCACCCTAGAACACCCGTTATTAACAGCCCACTGTAGAACACCTGTTAATAACAGCCCACTGTAGAACACCCATTAATAACAGCCCACTGTAGAACACCCGTTAATAACAGCCCACCCTAGAACACCCATTAATAACAGCCCACCCTAGAACACTTGTTAATAACAGCCCACTCTAGAACACCTGTTAATAACAGCCCACTGTAGAACACCCGTTAATAACAGCCCACCCTAGAACATTTGTTAATAACAGCCCACTGTAGAACACCCGTTATTAACAGCCCACTGTAGAACACCCGTTAATAACAGCCCACCCTAGAACACTTGTTAATAACAGCCCACCTTAGAACACTTGTTAATAACAGCCCACTGTAGAACACGCGTTATTAACAGCCCACCCTAGAACATCCGTTATTAACAGCCCACTGTAGAACACCCGTTAATAACAGCCCACCCTAGAACACCCGTTAATAACAGCCCACTGTAGAACACCCGTTAATAACAGCCCACCCTAGAACACTTGTTAATAACAGCCCACTGTAGAACACCCGTTAATAACAGCCCACCCTAGAACACCCGTTAATAACAGCCCACTGTAGAACACCCGTTAATAACAGCCCACCCTAGAACACTTGTTAATAACAGCCCACTGTAGAACACCCGTTAATAACAGCCCACTGTAGAACACCCGTTAATAACAGCCCACTGTAGAACACCCGTTAATAACAGCCCACTGTAGAACACCCGTTAATGACAGCCCACCCTAGAACACCCGTTAATAACAGCCCACCCTAGAACACCCGTTATTAACAGCCCACTGTAGAACACCCGTTAATAACAGCCCACTGTAGAACACCCGTTATTAACAGCCCACCCTAGAACACCCGTTAATAACAGCCCACCGTAAAACACCTGTTAGTAACAGCCCACCCTAGAACACCTGTTAATAACAGCCCACCCTAGAACACCCGTTAATAACAGCCCACTGTAGAACACCCGTTATTAACAGCCCACCCTAGAACACTTGTTAATAACAGCCCACTGTAGAACACCCGTTAATAACAGCCCACCCTAGAACACCCGTTAATAACAGCCCACCCTAGAACACTTGCTAATAACAGCCCACTGTAGAACACCCGTTAATAACAGCCCACCCTAGAACACCCGTTAATAACAGCCCACTGTAGAACACCCGTTAATAACAGCCCACTGTAGAACACCCGTTAATAACAGCCCACTGTAGAACACCCGTTAATAACAGCCCACCCTAGAACACTTGTTAATAACAGCCCACTGTAGAACACCCGTTAATAACAGCCCACCCTAGAACACCCGTTAATAACAGCCCACCCTAGAACACTTGTTAATAACAGCCCACTGTAGAACACCCGTTAATAACAGCCCACCCTAGAACACTTGTTAATAACAGCCCACTCTAGAACACCTGTTAATAACAGCCCACTGTAGAACACCCGTTAATAACAGCCCACCCTAGAACATTTGTTAATAACAGCCCACTGTAGAACACCCGTTATTAACAGCCCACTGTAGAACACCCGTTAATAACAGCCCACCCTAGAACACTTGTTAATAACAGCCCACCTTAGAACACTTGTTAATAACAGCCCACTGTAGAACACGCGTTATTAACAGCCCACCCTAGAACATCCGTTATTAACAGCCCACTGTAGAACACCCGTTAATAACAGCCCACCCTAGAACACCCGTTAATAACAGCCCACTGTAGAACACCCGTTAATAACAGCCCACCCTAGAACACTTGTTAATAACAGCCCACTGTAGAACACCCGTTAATAACAGCCCACTGTAGAACACCCGTTAATAACAGCCCACTGTAGAACACCCGTTAATAACAGCCCACTGTAGAACACCCGTTAATGACAGCCCACCCTAGAACACCCGTTAATAACAGCCCACCCTAGAACACCCGTTATTAACAGCCCACTGTAGAACACCCGTTAATAACAGCCCACTGTAGAACACCCGTTATTAACAGCCCACCCTAGAACACCCGTTAATAACAGCCCACCGTAAAACACCTGTTAGTAACAGCCCACCCTAGAACACCTGTTAATAACAGCCCACCCTAGAACACCCGTTAATAACAGCCCACTGTAGAACACCCGTTATTAACAGCCCACCCTAGAACACTTGTTAATAACAGCCCACTGTAGAACACCCGTTAATAACAGCCCACCCTAGAACACCCGTTAATAACAGCCCACCCTAGAACACTTGCTAATAACAGCCCACTGTAGAACACCCGTTAATAACAGCCCACCCTAGAACACCCGTTAATAACAGCCCACTGTAGAACACCCGTTAATAACAGCCCACTGTAGAACACCCGTTAATAACAGCCCACTGTAGAACACCCGTTAATAACAGCCCACCCTAGAACACTTGTTAATAACAGCCCACTGTAGAACACCCGTTAATAACAGCCCACCCTAGAACACCCGTTAATAACAGCCCACCCTAGAACACTTGTTAATAACAGCCCACTGTAGAACACCCGTTAATAACAGCCCACCCTAGAACACCCGTTAATAACAGCCCACTGTAAAACACCTGTTAATAACAGCCCACTGTAGAACACCCGTTAATAACAGCCCACTGTAGAACACCCGTTAATAACAGCCCACTGTAGAACACCTGTTAATAACAGCCCACTGTAGAACACCTGTTAATAACAGCCCACTGTAGAACACCTGTTAATAACAGCCCACTGTAGAACACCCGTTAATAACAGCCCACTGTAGAACACCCGTTAATAACAGCCCACTGTAAAACACCTGTTAATAACAGCCCACTGTAGAACACCCGTTAATAACAGCCCACTGTAGAACACCTGTTAATAACAGCCAACTGTAGAACACCCGTTAATAACAGCCCACTGTAAAACACCTGTTAATAACAGCCCACTGTAGAACACCCGTTAATAATAGCCCACTGTAAAACACCTGTTAATAACAGCCCACCCTAGAACACCCGTTAATAACAGCCCACTGTAGAACACCCATTAATAACAGCCCACTGTAGAACACCCATTAATAACAGCCCACTATAGAACACCCATTAATAACAGCCCACTGTAGAACGCCTGTTAATAATAGCCCACTGTAGAACACCTGTTAATAACAGCCCACTGTAGAACACCTGTTAATAACAGCCCACTGTAGAACACCCGTTAATAACAGCCCACTGTAAAACACCTGTTAATAACAGCCCACCCTAGAACACCCGTTAATAACAGCCCACTGTAGAACACCCATTAATAACAGCCCACTGTAGAACACCTGTTAATAACAGCCCACTGTAGAACACCTGTTAATAACAGCCCACTGTAGAACACCTGTTAATAACAGCCCACTGTAAAACACCCGTTAATAACAGCCCACCCTAGAACACCCGTTAATAACAGCCCACTGTAAAACACCTGTTAATAACAGCCCACCCTAGAACACCCGTTATTAACAGCCCACCCTAGAACACCCGTTAATAACAGCCCACTGTAGAACACCCGTTAATAACAGCCCACCCTAGAACACCCGTTAGTAACAGCCCACTGTAGAACACCCATTATTAACAGCCCACTGTAGAACACCTGTTAATAACAGCCCACACTAGGACACTTGTTAATAACAGCAGCCACCCTAGAACACTTGTTAATAACAGCCCACCCTAGAACACTTGTTAATAACAGCCCACCCTAGAACACTTGTTAATAACAGCCCACCCTAGAACACTTGTTAATAATAGCCCACCCTAGAACACTTGTTAGTAACAGCCCACCCTAGAACACCCGTTAATAACAGCCCACTGTAGAACACCCGTTAATAACAGCCCACCCTAGAACACTTGTTAATAACAGCCCACTCTAGAACACCCGTTAGAACACTTGTTAATAACAGCCCACCCTAGAACACTTGTTAATAATAGCCCACCCTAGAACACTTGTTAGTAACAGCCCACCCTAGAACACCCGTTAATAACAGCCCACTGTAAAACACCTGTTAATAACAGCCCACTGTAGAACACCCGTTAATAACAGCCCACTGTAGAACACCCGTTAATAACAGCCCACCCTAGAACACCCATTAATAACAGCCCACTGTAGAACACCCGTTATTAACAGCCCACCCTAGAACACCCGTTAATGACAGCCCACTGTAGAACACCCGTTAATAACAGCCCACCCTAGAACACCCATTAATAACAGCCCACTGTAGAACACCCTAGAACACTTGTTAATAACAGCCCACCCTATGACACTTGTTAATAACAGCCCACCCTAGAACACTTGTTAATAACAGCCCACCCTAGAACACTTGTTAATAACAGCCCACCCTAGAACACCTGTTAATAACAGCCCACCCTAGAACACTTGTTAATAACAGCCCACCCTAGAACACTTGTTAATAACAGCCCACCCTAGAACACTTGTTAATAACAGCCCACCCTAGAACACCTGTTAATAACAGCCCAGGCTATGACTGTGTCCCAAATGGCACCTTATCCCTATATAGTGCACTACATTTGACAAGGGCCCATTGAGCTCTGGTAAATAGTAATGTAGAGAATATTTGGGACACAGTCCATAGTTTCACCACTAGGAGGCAGTGTTGAAATGCCTAAAGGTGAATGGGAGGGTCACTGTTGACTTGTTTTGGACTTCAGTCTTATTGATAGGAGCAAAAATAGTTTCGGTTCTGAATTAAAAGTGGCAATTATTATAATAGTTTTGACTTCATACTGATTTTTATTTGAGGTGTTTTATACTTTTTGTGTGGTTGGGTTTTATACTGAGATTTGATGATTTGTTTTAATGTTTGTTTTATTAAACACTAACCGTGGATGACACAGTTGAGGTCCCTAACTGAATGTAAGCCTGTCACTCTCAATGTTATATAAACTGATTGAGTCATTCACATGTAACGCCTCACGTTTCATTCCCAGAAAACAACAGTGCAGTGCAGGCTATGTTGGACCAATTCCCTTTTGAACACATTAAGTTGCTTACTTTACTGGACTCTGTGGATATGGACTGTAGTGCAGAGTTACCAACATGTTCTCCCTATGGAGAGATGTGAGGGGGAAAGGGGAGAGGGCGAGGAGGGGAGAGGGCGAGGAGGGGAGAGGGCAAAGGTGGAGGGGGAGAGGGAATGGGGAGGAGGGGAGAGGGAAAGGGGGAGGGGCGAGGGAATGGGGAGGAGGGGAGAGGGCAAGGGGAGGAGGGGGAGAGGGAATGGGGAGGAGGGGGAGGGGAATGGGGAGGAGGGGGAGAGGGCAAGGGGAGGAGGGGGAGAGGGCATGGGGAGGAGGGGGAGAGGGAATGGGGAGGAGGGGAGAGGGCAAGAGGAGGAGGAGAGGGAATGGGGAGGAGGGGAGAGGGCAAGGGGAGGAGGGGAGAGGGCATGGGGAGGAGGGGGAGAGGGAATGGGGAGGAGGGGAGAGGGCAAGGGGAGGAGGGGGAGAGGGAATGGGGAGGAGGGGGAGAGGGCATGGGGAGGAGGGGGAGAGGGAATGGGGAGAGGGCGAGGAGGGGAGAGGGCAAGGGAGGAGGGGGAGAGGGCGAGGAAGGGCAAGGGGAGGAGGGGAGAGGGCAAGGGGAGGGGGGGGAGAGGGCAAGGGGAGGAGGGGGAGAGGGCATGGGGAGGTGGGGAGAGGGCAAAGGTGGAGGGGGAGAGGGAATGGGGAGGAGGGGAGAGGGAAAGGGGAGGAGGGGAGAGGGCAAGGGGAGGAGGGGGAGAGGGAATGGGGAGGAGGGGGAGAGGGAATGGGGAGGAGGGGAGAGGGCAAGGGGAGGAGGGGGAGAGGGCATGGGGAGGAGGGGGAGAGGGAATGGGGAGGAGGGGAGAGGGCAAGAGGAGGAGGAGGGAGAGGGAATGGGGAGGAGGGGAGGGGCATGGGGAGGAGGGGGAGAGGGAATGGGGAGGAGGGAGGGGAGGAGGGGAGAGGGCAAGGGGAGGAGGGGGAGAGGGCATGGGGAGGAGGGGGAGAGGGAATGGGGAGGAGGGGAGAGGGCAAGGGGAGGAGGGGGAGGGAATGGGGAGGAGGGGAGAGGGCAAGGGGAGGAGGGGGAGAGGGCATGGGGAGGAGGGGGAGAGGGAATGGGGAGGGGGAGGGGAGAGGGCAAAGGAGGAGGGGGAGAGGGCAATGGGGAGGGGCAGGGGAGGAGGGGGAGGGCATGGGGAGGAGGAGGAGAGGGAATGGGGAGGTGGGGAGAGGGCATGGGGAGGAGGGGAGAGGGGGGGATGGGGAGGGGCAGGGGAGGGGGAGGGAAGGGGGAGGGGGTAGGGGAGGAGGGGGAGGGAATGGGGAGGAGGGGAGAGGGCAAGGGGAGGAGGGGGAGAGGGCATGGGGAGGAGGGGGGAGGGAATGGGGAGGAGGGGAGAGGGCAAGGGGAGGAGGGGGAGAGGGCATGGGGAGGAGGGGGAGAGGGAATGGGGAGGAGGGGAGAGGGCATGGGGAGGAGGGGGAGAGGGAATGGGGAGGAGGGGGAGAGGGAATGGGGAGGAGGGGGAGAGGGAATGGGGAGGAGGGGAGAGGACAAGGGGAGGAGGGGAGAGGGAATGGGGAGGAGGGGGAGAGGGAATGGGGAGGAGGGGAGAGGGCATGGGGAGGAGGGGGAGAGGGCATGGGGAGGAGGGGGAGAGGGAATGGGGAGGAGGGGAGAGGGCAAGGGGAGGAGGGGGAGAGGGAATGGGGAGGAGGGGGAGAGGGAATGGGGAGGAGGGGGAGAGGGAATGGGGAGGAGGGGAGAGGGCATGGGGAGGAGGGGAGAGGACAAGGGGAGGAGGGGGAGAGGGAATGGGGAGGAGGGGGAGAGGGAATGGGGAGGAGGGGAAGGAGGGGGAGAGGGAAATAGTTTTTTCTCATCAATCTATTCACAATACCCCATAATGACTCAATACCCCATAATGACTCAATACCCCATAATAAATCAACTGAAATATCACATTTACATAAGTATTCAGACCCTTTACTCAGTACTTTGTTAAAGCGCTTTTGGCAGCGATGACAGCCTAGAGTTTTCTTTGGCATGACACTACAAGCTTGGCACACCGGTATTTGGGGAGTTTCTCCCATTCTTCTCTGCAGATCCTCTCAAGCTCTGTCAGGTTGGATGGGGAGCGTTGCTGCACAGCTATTTTCAGGTCTCCAGAGATGTTCTATCGGGTTCAAGTCCAGGCTCTGGCTTGGCACTCACAGACATTCAGAGCGTTGTCCCGAAGCCACTCCTGCTTGTCTTGGCTGTGTGCTTAGGGTCGTTGTCCTGTCGGAAGGTGAACCTTCACCCCAGTCTGAGGTCCTGAGCGTTCTGAAGCAGGATTTCATCAGGGATCTCACTGTACTTTGCTCCGTTCAGCTTTCTCTTGATCCTGACTAGTCTCCCAGTCCCGGCCGCTGAAAAACATCTCCACAGCATGATGCTGCCACCACCATGCTTCACTGTAGGGATGGTGCCAGGTTTCCTCTAGATGTGACACTTGGCATTCAGGCCAATGAGTTTATTCTTGGTTTCATTAGATCAGAGAATATTTAGGTGCCTTTTGGCAAACTCCAAGCGGTCTGTCGTGTCCTTTTAGTGAGGAGTAGCTTCCGTCTGGCCACTCTACCTGATTTGGTGGAGTGCTGCAGAGATGTATGTCCTTCTGGAAGGTTCTCCCTTCTCCACAGAGGAACTCTGGAGCTCTGTCATAGTGAATAAGGTATTTCTGTTTTATATTTTTAGTACATTTTGTATACATTTTTTCATTTTGTCATTATAAGGTATTGTGATGTCATTATGGGCGATTGTGATGTCATTATGGAGTATTGTGATGTTGTGATGTCATTATGGGGGGTTTAGATTGATGAGGAAAAACATTGATTTAATCCCTTTTAGGATAAAGCTGTAACGTAACAAAATGTCAAAGTCAAGGGTTCTGAATACTTTCTGAAGGCACTCTGTATGTATAGGTTGTTCAGTGTAATATTAATACAATGTATTTATATAGTGCTTTTCAAGGACCCAGCATCGCTTAACAGCCTTAAGAGTCTATTGACACACCCTTGTGACCCTTGTGTGTCAATAGCCGCATCCGCCTATATAGGCCTTCTGTGCTACAGTGGTGTTTGTCAGACCTTGAGACATCCCGAAAATAAATAGGTCTTTTCACAAAAAAATGTCTGTAGCGTCCAAATGGTTTGGCTGTTTTGCTCTACGACCCCCACAACCCCAAAGGGACTCCTCCTCTGAAGTCGATAAATCTAATGCTGCAACCTCTGTCTGAAACAAACTGATATGACCCCACTGTGGAATGGAGAGGCTCTCACAAACATGATGGTGTTCTCCATGTTCCTCTACGACCCCCACAAGTGTCACGGGACTCAGAAGGTGACCCGTACAAATGTAGGAAGTAGTTTTGTGTCATCAAAAAAAAGGGTTTAAAAATGTGCAAAAAAATATAGATATTTCCTCAGCTTTAGCTTTAGTGTTTTAGACACAGGAGAGAGACTTTATTTTGACTGTCTTTTTTGCCATTAATATGAATGTGTTATTCAATGCGTTTCTATTGGCTATAGTAGTATGACCATCTTAACATATTATTTTATCTTAGTACCAGCCTTAACCTGGTATCTTCCTCCCTACAGGTCTGGTTAGTTTAATACCAGCCTTAAACTGGTCTCTTGTCCTTCCTCCCTCCAGGTCTGGTTAGTTTAGTACCAGCCATTAACCTTGTCTCTTGTCCTCCCTCCAGGTCTGGTTAGTTTAGTACCAGCCTTAACCTGGTCTCTTGTCCTCCCTCCAGGTCTGGTTAGTTTAGTACCAGCCATTAACCTGGTCTCTTGTCCTCCCTCCAGGTCTGGTTAGTTTAGTACCAACCTTAACCTGGTCTCTTCCTCCCTCCAGGTCTGGTTAGTTTAGTACCAGCCTTAACCTGGTCTCTTCCTCCCTCCAGGTCTTGTTAGTTTAGTACCAGCCTTAACCTGGTCTCTTCCTCCCTCCAGGTCTTGTTAGTTTAGTACCAGCCTTAACCTGGTCTCTTCCTCCCTCCAGGTCTTGTTAGTTTAGTACCAGCCTTAACCTGGTCTCTTCCTCCCTCCAGGTCTTGTTAGTTTAGTACCAGCCTTAACCTGGTCTCTTCCTCCCTCCATGTCTTGTTAGTTTAGTACCAGCCTTAACCTGGTCTCTTCCTCCCTCCAGGTCTTGTTAGTTTAGTACCAGCCTTAACCTGGTCTCTTCCTCCCTCCAGGTCTGGTTAGTTTAGTACCAGCCTTAACCTGGTCTCTTCCTCCCTCCAGGTCTTGTTAGTTTAGTACCAGCCTTAACCTGGTCTCTTCCTCCCTCCAGGTCTTGTTAGTTTAGTACCAGCCTTAACCTGGTCTCTTCCTCCCTCCAGGTCTTGTTAGTTTAGTACCAGCCTTAACCTGGTCTCTTCCTCCCTCCAGGTCTTGTTAGTTTAGTACCAGCCTTAACCTGGTCTCTTCCTCCCTCCAGGTCTTGTTAGTTTAGTACCAGCCTTAACCTGGTCTCTTCCTCCCTCCAGGTCTTGTTAGTTTAGTACCAGCCTTAACCTGGTCTCTTCCTCCCTCCAGGTCTTGTTAGTTTAGTACCAGCCTTAACCTGGTCTCTTCCTCCCTCCAGGTCTTGTTGGTTTAGTACCAGCCTTAACCTGGTCTCTTCCTCCCTCCAGGTCTGGTTAGTTTAGTACCAGCCTTAACCTGGTCTCTTCCTCCCTCCAGGTCTGGTTAGTTTAGTACCAGCCTTAACCTGGTCTCTTCCTCCCTCCAGGTCTTTGACTGTTACTGTAGATCATGTTATGTATGCTTTATTTACCACACATTTTACCTACTAGCACTAACTTTTCTGATACCTTCTTTATTGAGGAAAACATTACTACGTACTGTGATAATGTGGTTGTTTCACCTAGCTATCTTAAGATAAATTCACTAACTAAGTCTCTCTTTAAGGACGCCTGCTAAATTACTACAATGTCAAATATACATGATTCTTCCTTTCTCCAGGTGTCCTAACCTGCTGTCCCTGACCCTGTCTGGCTGCGGGCATATCTCAGACCAGGAAGTGATCTGTGTTCTGCAGAGCTGCAGTCGCCTCCGCTCCCTCCATCTGGAGAACTGTGTCCGGGTCACAGACCTGACCCTGCAGGCCCTGGTGCTCCATGGGGCCGGCCTCCACCAGGTCACAGTGGACTTCTGCCGTAATGTTACCCAGGCAGGGCTGGAGATGATCCGGGAAAGACGGCCGGACATTAGGCTGACCGCTGAGAGGAGCGCAGGGATGATACCTGATAGTAAACCGGACAAAAGGACGCAGCTACCACTCAGACGGAGACTTATGCAGAAGGGCCTAATGTTCTCCTGATGACATCACTACAGTTCCCCTGATGAGGCTGTGTCTCTATGGGCCCTGGTTAAAAGGAGTGCACTACATGGGGAATAGGGAGCTATTTAGGAATAGAGTGCCATTTGGGAGACAAACCTACTGCTGCAGAAGGTCCTGCAGTTGTCATGATGAGAGGTCATGATGAGAGGCCATGGTTGTGTCCCAAATGGCACCTTGTTCCTTATATAGTGCACTGCTTTAGACCAGAACCCAATACGGACTGCAGACTACTGCTGAAGGTTCTTCCGTTATGCTGATGACCATAACCCAATACGGACTGCTGAAGGTTCTTCCGTTATCCTGATGACCAGAACCCAATACGGACTGCTGAAGGTTCTTCCGTTATCCTGATGACCAGAACCCAATATGGACTGCTGAAGGTTCTTCAGTTATCCTGATGACCAGAACCCAATACGGACTGCTGAAGGTTCTTCCGTTATCCTGATGACCAGAACCCCATAGGGACTGCTGAAGGTTCTTCAGTTCTCCTGATGACCGGAACCCAATATGGACTGCAGAAGGTTCTTCAGTTATCCTGAGGACCAGAACCCAATATGGACTGCAGAAGATTCTTCAGTTATCCTGAGGACCATAGACTTAACCACAGACATCTGCTTCTCAAATAGCACCCTATTCCCTATATAGTGCACTACATTTGACAAGGGCCCATTGAGCTCTGGTAAATAGTAATGTAGGGAATATTTGGGATACAGTCCATAGTTTCACCACTAGGAGGCAGTGTTGAAATGCCTAAAGGTGAATGGGAGGGTCACTGTTGACTTGTTTTGGACTTCAGTCTTATTGATAGGAGCAAAAATAGTTTCGGTTCTGAATTGAAAGTGGCAATTATTATAATAGTTTTGACTTCATACTGATTTTTATTTGAGGTGCTTTATACTTTTTGTGTGGTTGGGTTTTATACTGAGATTTGATGATTTGTTTTAATGTTTGTTTTATTAAACACTAACCGTGGATGACACAGTTGAGGTCCCTAACTGAATGTAAGCCTGTCACTCTCAATGTTATATAAACTGATTGAGTCATTCACATGTAACGCCTCACGTTTCATTCCCAGAAAACAACAGTGCAGTGCAGGCTATGTTGGACCAATTCCCTTTTGAACACATTAAGTTGCTTACTTTACTGGACTCTGTGGATATGGACTGTAGTGCAGAGTTACCAACATGTTCTCCCTATGGAGAGATGTGAGGGGGAAAGGGGAGAGGGCGAGGAGAAGAGAGGGCGAGGAGGGGGAGAGGGCGAGGAAGGGCAAGGGGAGGAGGGGGAGGGGAGGGGCAAGGGGAGGAGGGGGAGAGGGCAAGGAGAAGAGAGGGCGAGGAGGGGAGAGGGCAAGGGGAGGAGGGGGAGAGGGCGAGGAAGGGCAAGGGGAGGAGGGGGGGAGAGGGCAAGGGGAGGAGGGGGAAAGGGAAGAGGTCGAGGGGGAGAGGGCAAGGGGAGGAGGGGGAGAGGGAATGGGGAGGAGGGGAGAGGGAATGGGGAGGAGGGGGAGAGGGCAAGGGGAGGAGGGGGGAGGAGAGGGCAAGGGGAGGATGGGGAGAGGCAAGGGGAGGAGGGGGAGAGAGGGAATGGGGAGGGGAGGAGGGGGAGAGGGAATGGGGAGGGGAGGAGGGGGAGAGGGCAAGGGGAGGAGGGGGAGAGGGCATAGGGAATGAAAGGAGGGGAGAGGGCAAGGGGAGGAGGGGAGAGGGCATGGGGAGGAGGGGGACAGGGCATGGGGAGGAGGGGGAGAGGGCATGGGGAGGAGGGGAGAGGGCATGGGGAGGGGAGGAGGGGGAGAGGGCAAGGGGAGGAGGGGAGAGGGCATAGATACAGAATGAATGGATAGAACTACTGTACTGTAGATACAGAATGAATAGATAGAACTACTGTAGATACACAATGAATAGATATAACTACTGCAGATACACATTGAATAGGTAGAACTACTGTAGATACACATTGAATAGGTAGAACTACTGTAGATACACAATGAATAGGTAGAACTACTGTAGATACACATTGAATAGGTAGAACTACTGTAGATACACAATGAATAGGTAGAACTACTGTAGATACACATTGAATAGGTAGAACTACTGTAGATACACATTGAATAGGTAGAACTACTGTAGATACACATTGAATAGATATAACTACTGCAGATACACATTGAATAGATATAACTACTGCAGATACACATTGAATAGGTAGAACTACTGCAGATACACATTGAATAGATATAACTACTGCAGATACACATTGAATAGATATAACTACTGCAGATACACATTGAATAGATAGAACTAGTGTAGATACACATTGAATAGATATAACTACTGTAGATACAGAATGAATAGATATAACTACTGTAGATACACATTGAATAGATATAACTACTGTAGATACACATTGAATAGATATAACTACTGCAGATACACATTGAATAGATAGAACTAGTGTAGATACACATTGAATAGATATAACTACTGTAGATACAGAATGAATAGATAGAACTAGTGTAGATACACATTGAATAGATATAACTACTGTAGATACACATTGAATAGATATAACTACTGTAGATACAGAATGAATAGATATAACTACTGTAGATACACATTGAATAGGTAGAACTACTGCAGATACACATTGAATAGATATAACTACTGCAGATACAGAATGAATAGATATAACTACTGCAGATACACATTGAATAGATATAACTACTGTAGATACAGAATGAATAGGTAGAACTACTGCAGATACACATTGAATAGATAGAACTAGTGTAGATACACATTGAATAGATATAACTACTGTAGATACACATTGAATAGATATAACTACTGTAGATACAGAATGAATAGATAGAACTAGTGTAGATACAGAATAGTTACACTACTGTAGATACAGAATGAATACCTAGAGCTACTCTACTGTAGATACAGAATGAATACCTAGAGCTACTGTACTGTAGATACAGAATGAATAGCTAGAGCTACTGTACTGTAGATACAGAATGAATAGCTAGAGCTACTGTACTGTAGATACAGAATGAATAGCTAGAGCTACTGTACTGTAGATACAGAATGAATACCTAGAGCTACTCTACTGTAGATACAGAATGAATACCTAGAGCTACTGTACTGTAGATACAGAATGAATAGCTAGAGCTACTGTACTGTAGATACAGAATGAATAGCTAGAGCTACTGTAGATACAGAATGAATAGATAGAACTACTGTAGATACAGAATGAATAGCTAGAGCTACTGTAGATACAGAATGAATAGATAGAGCTACTGTAGATACAGAATGAATAGCTAGAGCTACTGTAGATACAGAATGAATAGCTAGAACTACTGTACTGTAGATACAGAATGAATAGCTAGAACTACTGTACTGTAGATACAGAATGAATAGATAGAACTACTGTAGATACAGAATGAATAGATAGAACTACTGTACTGTAGATACAGAATGAATAGATAGAACTACTGTAGATACAGAATTAATCGCTAGAACTACTGTAGATACAGAATTAATAGATAAAACTACTGTAGATACAGAATTAATCGCTAGAACTACTGTAGATACAGAATGAAGAGATAGAACTACTGTAGATACAGAATGAATCGCTAGAACTACAAACAGACTAAGCATGTGGTCTAACAAGACCTATAAAAAGCATTAACACACATTGCTGACTTCTTTTCAACAAAGTTTATTTTTTATTTTTTAAACAAATACATCCTTTTTGTTGAACAGCAAAGCCTCCAGCATTGAATTACAAGAACGAACATGCTGACTACACCGGGCACGCGCTTGCATCCACGTGCACATTGCACGCATGTTGATTTTGTCCAACCACACCAGACACAATCAGGACACGCAGGTTGAAATATCCAAACGAACTCTGAACGAATTATATTCATTTGGGACAGGTCGAAACACATGAAACATTCATGGACATTTAGCTAGTTCATTTGTCCTGGGATAAAATTAAACACTGGGTTGTTATTCTACTTGAAATACACAAGGTCAATTTTTTCCTGGATCTTTGTAGATTATTTTTTATGTTCTCTACTCTGACAGTTAATCCAGAGATAAAAGGGGAAGTTAGTGTCTAGTAATCTCTCCTCCTTCAGTTTTCTTCTTTGGACTTTATATGGCGGTTGGCAACCAACTTTAAGGTGCATTACCACCACCAACTGGACTGGAGTGTGGACCTCAGTTGCTTTCAATCACCCAAGTGGGTAGATGCTCCTAACAACCAATGAGGAGATGGGAGAGGCGGGACTTGCAGCGCATTCAGCATCACAAATAGAACTAGGTTCTATTTCAGCGCCTGGCTATGCAGACGTTGACGTGCGCAAGCAGTTTGGATGTAATTATTGATTAACATGCATTTATTCCGCAATGTGAGCGGTGTGGTCAGCATGCACAACCCACTTAAGACACAAAATCCCCATTTCATGAATATATTAAAATATATCAAAACTTGAACATTTCAGTCATACAAAGTAAGGCCAGTTTTCAAGAGAGATAATACACATCTTTACTAACTCTGTTTATTAGATGTACAGTACATGGGAATGAGGAGGTTGTTCACATATGAGAATGGGGAAGGTAGTCATTTATGAGGACAACAGCAGAATGAGGACAAGAGCAGAATGAGGAGGTTGTTCATTTATGAGGACAACAGCAGAATGAGGACAAAAGCAGAATGAGGAGGTTAGTCTCTTATGAGGACTACAGCAGAATGAGGAAGTTAGTCTCTTATGAGGACTACAGCAGAATGAGGACAAGAGCAGAATGAGGACAACAGCAGAATGAGGAAGTTGTTCATTTATGAGGACAACAGCAGAATGGGGAAGTTAGTCAATTATGAGGACAACAGCAGAATGAGGACAACAGCAGAATGAGGAAGTTAGTCTCTTATGAGGACAACAGCAGAATGAGGACAACAGCAGAATGAGGAAGTTGTTCATTAATGAGGACAACAGCAGACTGAGGACAACAGCAGAATGAGGAAGTTAGTCACTTATGAGGACAACAGCAGAATGAGGACAACAGCAGAATGAGGAAGTTAGTCTCTTATGAGGACAATAGCAGAATGAGGAAATTGGTTATTTAAGACAATTGGATAACAATTAAATGATCTGTGAGCTGTCCTCTTTCTTTCCACTGTAACCCTAACCTGTACCCTAAATCTAACCTGTACCCTAACCTGTACCCTAACCTGCACCCCAACATATACCCTATCCCTAACCTGTCCACTGTAACCCTAACCTGTCCACTATAACCCTAACCCTAACCTGTCCACTGTAACCCTAACCTGTCCACTGGAACCCTAACCTGTCCACTGTAACCCTAACCTGTCCACTGTAACCCTAACCTGTATCCTATCCCAACCTGTCCACTGTAACCCTAACCTGTCCCCTATCCTAACCTGTAACCCTAACCTGTCCACTATAACCCTAACCTGTCCCCTATCCTAACCTGTAACCCTAACCTGTCCACTATAACCCTAACCAGTACCCTAACCCTAACCCTAACCTGTACCATGTAACCTGTCCCCTGTAACCCTAGCCTGTACCCTATCCTGTCCCCTATCCTAACCTGTAACCCTAACCTGTACCCTATCCTAACCTGTACCCTAACCTGTACCCTATCCTGTCCCCTATCCTAACCTGTAACCCTAACCTGTACCCTATCCTAACCTGTACCCTAACCTGTACCCTATCCTGTCCCCTATCCTAACCTGTAACCCTAACCTGTACCCTATCCTAACCTGTACCCTAACCTGTACCCTATCCTGTCCCCTATCCTAACCTGTAACCCTAACCTGTACCCTACCCTAACCTGTACCCTAACCTGTACCCTATCATGTCCCCTATCCTAACCTGTAACCCTAACCTGTACTGTGTAACCTGTCCCCTATCACATGTACATTTCTACAATCTAGATAGCTTTACAGAAGGCAGGGATTCAAATACCATTTCTGTTGGCGCTGAAATCCCTCCATAGGAAACACTATCAACGTGTTTCATCTATCGCCCCAGAAAATGTGTTTTTAGAATGCTGTGCAACATATAGAAGACATTGTATGGACAGCAGTTTTTGAATTAGTCTCTGTGGCTGCTTTTGGACCAATCATGTGTGCTACAGACACACATTCAACAAATCAGAAAAGATAGGCAGGTTTCAGGAAGTGTTGCTTCTCTTCCTGGTTCTGGGTCTTTTCTTCATGATCATCTCCGTCTCCTGGTCGCTCTCACAGTCCCTCTGGAAGTATGATAAAACAACAGACCTTATTAACCCGAGCTCAAACCTTAACTAGAGCTGCAAACCCGAGCTGCAAACCTGAGCTGCAAACCTTAACCTGAGCTGCAAACCTGAGCTGCAAACCTTAACCTGAGCTGCAAACCCGAGCTGCAAACCTGAGCTATAAACCTTAACATGAGCTCAAACCTGAGCTGCAAACCTTAACATGAGCTGCAAACCTGAGCTGTAAACCTTAACCCGAGCTGCAAACCTTAACCTGAGCTGCAAACCTTAACCTGAGCTGCAAACCTTAACATGCGCTGCAAACCTTAACATGCGCTGCAAACCTTAAACTGAGCTGCAAACCTGAGCTGCAAACCTGAGCTGCAAACCTGAGCTGCAAACCTGAGCTGCAAACCTTAACATGAGCTGCAAACCTGAGCTGCAAACCTTAACATGAGCTGCAAACCTGAGCTGCAAACCTTAACCTGAGCTGCAAACCTGAGCTGCAAACCTTAACATGAGCTGTAACCTTAACATGAGCTGCAAACCTGAGCTGCAAACCTTAACCTGAGCTGCAAACCTTAACCTGAGCTGCAAACCTTAACCTGAGCTGCAAACCTTAACATGAGCTGCAAACCTTAACCTGAGCTGCAAACCTGAGCTGCAAACCTTAACCTGAGCTGCAAACCTTAACATGAGCTGCAAACCTTAACCTGAGCTGCAAACCTTAACATGAGCTGCAAACCTTAACCTGAGCTGCAAACCTGAGCTGCAAACCTTAACCTGAGCTGCAAACCTTAACATGAGCTGCAAACCTTAACCTGAGCTGCAAACCTTAACATGAGCTGCAAACCTGAGCTGCAAACCTTAACATGAGCTGCAAACCTGAGCTGCAAACCTTAACCTGAGCTGCAAACCTGAGCTGCAAACCTTAACCTGAGCTGCAAACCTGAGCTGCAAACCTCAAACTGAGCTGCAAACCTGAGCTGCAAACCTTAACCTGAGCTGCAAACCTTAACCTGAGCTGCAAACCTTAACCTGAGCTGCAAACCTGAGCTGCAAACCTTAACCTGAGCTGCAAACCTTAACCTGAACTGCAAACCTGAGCTGCAAACCTTAGCCTGAGCTGCAAACTTTACCCTGAGCTGCAACTCTTAACCCGAGCTGCAAACCTGAGCTGCAAACCTTAACCTGAGCTGCAAACTTTACCCTGAGCTGCAACTCTTAACCCGAGCTGCAAACCTTAACCCGAGCTGCAAACCTTAACCCGAGCTGCAAACCTTAACCCGAGCTGCAAACCTTAACCCGAGCTGCAAACCCTTAACCTGAGCTGCAAACCTTAACCTGAGCTGCAAACCTTAACCTGAGCTGCAAACCTGAGCTGCAAACCTTAACCTGAGCTGCAAACCTTAACCTGAACTGCAAACCTGAGCTGCAAACCTTAACCTGAGCTGCAAACTTTACCCTGAGCTGCAACTCTTAACCCGAGCTGCAAACCTTAACCCGAGCTGCAAACCTTAACCCGAGCTGCAAACCTTAACCCGAGCTGCAAACCCTTAACCTGAGCTGCAAACCCTTAACCCGAGCTGTAACCTTAACCTGAGCTGTAACCTTAACCTGAGCTGTAACCTTAACCTGAGCCAGAAACAACTGTTGTGCACCACCCTTACCACTCAACAACATGCCTCAATTTGCAGCATATGGTTTATTTTGCATTCAGAGAATGCCATCACTGTCTGTCACACACACAGTCAAACTTCTGTTCCCAAAACAACTGAATGTACAGTGTGCAACCATCAACATAGTTAATTATGTATTACTTATTTTAGTTTGAGAACTAACAGAATAACATGTCTGTGGAAAACAGAAGCAGCATTCTGCACCGTGACAGTACCCAGGCGGCATATTTATAACACCTTTCACAGGGACTATACTGTTGCCTACTGTATACTGCTAACAACACATACTGTACTAAACACTGTAATATAATCATGCTGCCAGTCCCATAGACCTGCTGTAGATCTGATCTAGTTAGCCCATAGACCTGCTGTAGATATGATCTAGTTAGCCCATAGACCTGCTGTAGATATGATCTAGTTAGCCCATAGACCTGCTGTAGATCTGATCTAGTTAGCCCATAGACCTGCTGTAGATCTGATCTAGTTAACCCATAGACCTGCTGTAGATCTGATCTAGTTAGCCCATACACCTGCTGTAGATCTGATTTAGTTAACCCATAGACCTGCTGTAGATATGATCTAGTTAGCCCATAGACCTGCTGTAGATCTGATCTAGTTAACCCATAGACCTGCTGTAGATCTGATCTAGTTAGCCCATAGACCTGCTGTAGATCTGATCTAGTTAACCCATAGACCTGCTGTAGATCTGATCTAGTTAGCCCATAGACCTGCTGTAGAACTGATCTAGTTAACCCATAGACCTGCTGCTACCAGTGATAATTAATGTAGATCTGATCTAGTTAGCCCACAGATCTGCTGCTACCAGTGATAGCTCATGTAGAAAAACATCAAACTTAACTCTTTAGATAAGAGCATCTGATGAATGACTCTGGATAAGAGAGTCTGATGAAGGACTCTGGATAAGAGCATCTGATGAAGGACTCTGGATAAGATGACTATCTAAATATAGACTACAGCAGTGGAGGCTGCTGAGGGGAGGACGGCTCATAATAATGGCTGGAACGGAGCAAATGGAACGGCATTAAACCATGTTTTATATTTTTGACACCATTCCACTCATTCCGATCCAGTCATTACCACGAGCCTGTCCTCCCCAATTAAGGTGCCACCAGCCTCCTGTGGACTAGACTGTGAACTCCTATTGTACATACCTCGTCCTGGGCTGCCAGCTTGGGATGACCTTTCTTCATCATACGAGTTAAATGGTTACAGAGAGACACAATTCTGAAGGAAAGCTGTAGGGGGGAGAGTTCAGAGTGATAAGAGGCTCCATCTACACAAATCAAACCAGGATGGGAGGGAATGTAGGCCCTGAGGCAGACACACAGTTGTGATTAGGAGAGCAACCAAGTCCATAAATTAATTCCCCAAAAGGTTTCTTTCCATACACCCCTATTGCCGTGTAAGGTCTGTTTTACCTTCCACCTGCGTCGGGCGTATTGTCTCCTGAAGTTCTCCAGGTTGACCACAGACTGTCTCTTTACCAGGGCCTGTCTGGAGTCCAACGGCTGCAGGGGGACAATACACACGGTTAAAGACAGGGATCTATACCTAGGAAATCCTATCTTTCCTGTTTGGCCCTGTCCGGGGGTGTCATCGGATGGGGCCACAGTGTCTCCTGACCCCTCCTGTCTCAGCCTCCAGTATTTATGCTGCAGTAGTTTATGTGTCGGGGGGCTAGGGTCAGTTTGTTATGTCTGGAGTCCAACGGCTGCAAGGGGACAACACACACGGTTAAAGACAGGGATCTATACCTAGGAAATCTATGGTAAGCAACAGTGTTGTGTCCAATTCAAGACCGGAGCAAACCGAGACGAAGAGGGGGACAAGACCAGAATAATGTGAGTCCAATTCACCACCATGATAAGAGTTCAACATGTCCAGTATTTCTGGGTTAATATTTCAGAACAACATAGCGGTGAAAAAAATAGCCATTCTAAAAATTAGTACTAACCCAAACACAGTGGGGAAGAATGGGCCTTCTACGCCTTCAAAGGCTAAGGATGAATTAAACATGTTTTATTTTATTTATTTAACCAGGCAAGTCAGGTTAAGGACAAATTCTTATTTACAATGACGGCCTACCAAAAGGAAGGGACGGGGGCTAGGAGAGTGTCCATGATCGTGTCTTTGAATGAAGAGATGGAGATAAAACTGTCCAGTGATATTAAGTATCTAATGCAGGAACATTTAGATAAACCCTCTCAAACTTTTTCAGCTAGTTGGCCGTCAAAATTGCACTGATAAACAATGGGGAAATGTAGCCTCCTCGTCCTTCTGCAGCTTGCCTGCCAATGCATGCTTGTCCCAACCAAGCACCCAAGCTAACGGGCTAAAGTTGGCTAGCTTGCTGGCTAGCTACTTCCAGACACAAATGAGAGAACAGCTAACTCTGACTATTTTACCGGCCGTAGCAGAGCTGGTTAGGCTGGTTAGGCTGTTTACATGTTATCCAGAGAGTTCTTGACTAACTATTAAAGTTTTTACTTTTTACTCGTCGTAGCAGAGCTGGTTAGGCCTTTTCTATTTGCCTACATTTACTGACACCGGTCATATTCAGCAGGTGTTGTGCTTCAGCAATTCAGCAGTCCTCTGAAATCGGAGTAGATAGCCAGAGGGAATTTACGAAAGCAAGATATCTAACTGTATAACAGTTGTTGAAGTTCTTAATAGCTAAATCAAATGACTCCTGCATCTCTGGCTGTGTATAGCCACCAAAAAACAATATGAGGGGGAAGAAGTCAGTCAGGGTGGCAACATTTCAATCTCTGCAGAACAGAATGTTATAGTTGAGCTTTAAAGTGTTCAACAAATATAACATGATATAATAAACCATTACCTGTATCCAGGGATGGTTCAGAGCACCATGGATTGTCAACCGTTTTCTGAAAGGCAAAGAACAACAGTAAAGGTTTGCTAGCTTAGCGAGGGGACGCACGTACACACACACATAAAGAAGTGTTATAACTCTATGAAAACAGATGGTTGGCAAGTGAACACGTCCCATCCTGCCTCGACACTGACAACCTCTGGGGTATGCATGTACTGTAGGTTCCTTCCCAGCTGGATATTGTGTCTCTGTCTCTCAAGGAAACAAGTCCAGTGACTAATAAATTAACAAAGAAAGATGAATACTGGAGGGATGCTAGTCCTGAGCTACAGGCAGTGAGATTTGGGTATATCATTTTGGGCAAAAAATTTAAAAAGGGGTGGATCCTTGTTAAGTATGCTCCCTTTAATTCTCTCTCTCCCTCCCCTCCAGGAGGACCTGAGCCCTAGGACCATGCCTCAGGACTACCTGGCCTGGTGACTCCTGGCTGTCCCCAGTCCACCTGGTTGTGCTGCTACTCCAGTTTCAACTGACCTGAGCCCTAGGACCATGCCTCAGGACTACCTGGCCCGATGACTCCTGGCTGTCCCCAGTCCACCTGGTTGTGCTGCTGCTCCAGTTTCAACTGACCTGAGCCCTAGGACCATGCCTCAGGACTACCTGGCCCGATGACTCCTGGCTGTCCCCAGTCCAACTGGTTGTGCTGCTGCTCCAGTTTCAACTGACCTGAGCCCTAGGACCATGCCTCAGGACTACCTGGCCCGATGACTCCTGGCTGTCCCCAGTCCACCTGGTTGTGCTGCTGCTCCAGTTTCAACTGACCTGAGCCCTAGGACCATGCCTCAGGACTACCTGGCCCGATGACTCCTGGCTGTCCCCAGTCCACCTGGCCGTGCTGCTGCTTTCAACTGACCTGAGCCCTAGGACCATGCCTCAGGACTACCTGGCCCGATGACTCCTGGCTGTCCCCAGTCCACCTGGTTGTGCTGCTGCTCCAGTTTCAACTGACCTGAGCCCTAGGACCATGCCTCAGGACTACCTGGCCTGGTGACTCCTGGCTGTCCCCAGTCCACCTGGTTGTGCTGCTGCTCCAGTTTCAACTGTTCTGCCTGGAACCCTGACCTGTTCACCGGACGTGCTACCTTGTCCCGGACCTGCTGTTTTTGACTCTCTCTCTCTACCGCACCTGCTGTCTCTAACTCTGAACGCTCGGGTATAAAAAGCCAATTGACATTTACTCCTGAGGTGCTGTACCCTCTACAACCACTGTGATTATTATTATTTGACCCTGCTGGTCTTCTATGAACATTTGAACATCTTGGCCATGTACTGTTATAATCTCCACCCGGCACAGCCAGAAGAGGACTGGCCACCCCTCATAGCCTGGTTCCTCTCTAGGTTTCTTCCTAGGTTCCGGCCTTTCTAGGGAGTTTTTCCTAGCCACCGTGCTTCTACACCTGCATTGCTTGCTGTTTGGGGTTTTAGGCTGGGTTTCTGTACAGCACTTTGTGACATCAGCTGATGTAAGAAGGGCTTCATAAATAAATATGATTGATTGATGTTAAGTAACACACACTAGCGCTGAGCAATCAGTGCTTTTTGAGGTCGTTTTGGTTAGATTATTTAAAAAATAATCTTGTTTTCGGTGTATTTTTTTTTTAAATAATGAAATGCGCTATGCATTATGTGGGTTGAACGCTGTAACAAAACAGAATAAAACAATGAATCAAAGTCCCCTGATTTTAGTGACTGTCCATTACTGCCGATCATTTCTTAACCATCATTTATTCACTTTACTATAATAACATATTTCAGTTGTTGTGTTTATTACATTAGTTATATATTATATATACTGTATATATACAGTGGGGCAAAAAAGTATTTAGTCAGCCACCAATTGTGCAAGATGAGAGAGGCCTGTAATTTCATCATAGGTACACTTCAACTATGACAGACAAACTGAGAAAAAAAATCCAGAAAATCACATTGTATGATTTTTAATTTATTTATTTTCAAATTATGGTGGAAAATAAGTATTTGGTCACCTACAAACAAGCAAGATTTCTGGCTCTCACAGACCTGTAACTTCTTCTTTAAGAGGCTCCTCTGTCCTCTACTTGTTACCTGTATTAATGGCACCTGTTTGAACTTGTTATCAGTATAAAAGACACCTGTCCACAACCTCAAGCAGTCACACTCCAAACTTCACTATGGCCAAGACCAAAGAGCTTTCAAAGGACACCAGAAACAAAATTGTAGACCTGCACCAGAATGGGAAGACTGAATCTGCAATAGGTAAGCAGCTTGGTTTGAAGATATCAACTGTGGGAGCAAGTATTAGGAAATGGAAGACATACAAGACCACTGATAATCTCCCTCGATCTGGGGCTCCACGCAAGATCTCACCCCGTGGGGTCAAAATTATCACAAGAACGGTGAGCAAAAATCCCAGAACCACACGGGGGGACCTAGTGAATGACCTGCAGAGAGCTGGGACCAAAGTAACAAAGCCTACCATCAGTAACACACTACGCCGCCAGGGACTCAAATCCTGCAGTGCCAGACGTGTCCCCCTGCTTAAGCCAGTACATGTCCAGGCCCATCCCAAACACATCGCCTGGGCAACGAAGGAGTGGCTTCGTAAGAAGCATTTCAAGGTCCTGGAGTGGCCTAGCCAGTCTCCAGATCTCAACCCCATAGAAAATCTTTGGAGGGAGTTGAAAGTCCGTGTTGCCCAGCAACAGCCCCAAAACATCACTGCTCTAGAGGAGATCTGCATGGAGGAATGGGCCAAAATACCAGAAACAGTGTGTGAAAACCTTGTGAAGACTTACAGAAAACGTTTGACCTCTGTCATTGCCAACAAAGGGTATATAACAGTATTGAGATAAACTTTTGTTATTGACCAAATACTTATTTTCCACCATAATTTGCAAATAAATTCATTAAAAATCCTGCAATGCAATTTTTTTCTCATTTTGTCCATCATAGTTGAAGTGTACCTATGATGAAATTACAGGCCTCTTTCATCATTTTAAGTGGGAGAACTTGCACAATTGGTGGCTGACTAAATAATTTTTTCCCCCACTGTATATACTCTTACATTAGTTTTATTTGATTCCTATATTATTTCCTTCCAAGTCATCATCTCTATAGAGTTCCTGCCTGACAAAATCACTATTTTAGTAGTTCTTCAAAGTAAATAAGACATAACTTTTATGACTGCTGAATTGCAACTATTAATGACTTGGATTATGTATTTTCAGGTTAAGATAACTTGTGAAAAAACTGCCCTCTGTCCCTATCCATCATGCATTTTTCTGTGTCTGCCCCACACTAAAAGAAACAGACAGACCGGACAAGGAGGCGCGCAATGAATTATGATCATTGTAGTTAATTACCATGTTTTCTGCACGAAACTATGTTGAATATTGGCCTGTTGGAAACTACAACTCCCTACTACATCACACAGTTTGGGCTTGATCTGATTAATCTCCAGAGAAACTACGCCATGTGCGCATTGAGCTCACAGGAAAACCCTGAAGAAAATGGAATTCAAATCATTTTAATTTCAATAAGTTGTTTAAAAACTGAAAGATAACCTACATTTTGATGAATCGCTCAGCACTGACACACCCAGTGTTAAGGTTGAGATCTCTCCTCTGCAGCTGGCTAGCTCAGAACTCCACATACGGGTCTTTATTCTCATCTGACCTTTGACCTATGTGTATCTCTAACCCCTAACCTGGTGTCTTTCTCCAGTAGTTGTCGTATAAAGCTTTTGGCCAGCTCACTGGTCCTGCTGAACAACTCATCATCGAACTCGTAGGCTATGGCTGAGATGTTCCCTAGAGTCTCCTGCTTCGAGTCACCAAGGAACGGCGACGCTCCACTCAAACTGAAAACACACACAGTCATTAGTGACACTGTCCAAACTGTCACATCAATAGATGTATAAGCCATCTACTTTAAACCGTTTCTACTTACAGTATGTAGGTGATGACTCCGATGCTCCTGTGACAGAAGAGGAGAACACAAGGTTCATCAGCGGAGATGATTCACAGCCTGTCAGCTGTCCTGGTGTTGTATCGGTAGTGAGGTTGGTGGATGGAACACAAGATGTGTCTGTGTGTATCTGTGAGTGTGTATCTATGTGGGTGTATGTATGTTTATCTATCTGTGTGTTTATCTATCTGTGTGTGTGTATCTATCTGTGTGTATCTGTGAGTGTGTATCTATGTGGGTGTATGTATGTTTATCTATGTGTGTGTTTATCTGTGTGTGTGTGTGTATCTATCTGTGTGTGTATCTATCTGTATGTGTGTGAATATGTGTGTTTATCTATCTATCTGTGTGTGTATCTATCTATCTATGTGTTTATCTATCTGTGTGTTTATCTATCTGTGTGTGTATCTATCTGTGTGTATCTGTGAGTGTGTATCTATGTGGGTGTATGTATGTTTATCTATGTGTGTGTTTATCTGTGTGTGTGTGTATCTATCTGTGTGTGTATCTATCTATCTATGTGTTTATCTATCTGTGTGTTTATCTATCTGTGTGTGTATCTATCTGTGTGTATCTATCTGTGTGTGTATCTATCTGTGTGTTTATCTATCTGTGTGTTTATCTATCTGTGTGTTTATCTATCTGTGTGTGTTTATCTATCTGTGTGTTTATCTATCTGTGTGTTTATCTATCTGTGTGTGTATCTATCTATCTATGTGTTTATCTATCTGTGTGTATATCTATCTATGTGTTTATCTATCTGTGTGTGTATCTATCTGTGTGTTTATCTATCTGTGTGTTTATCTATCTGTGTGTGTATCTATCTATGTGTTTATCTATCTGTGTGTATCTATCTATCTATCTGTGTATCTATCTGTGTGTTTATCTATCTATGTGTTTATCTATCTGTGTGTGTGTTTATCTATCTATGTGTATCTATCTATCTATCTGTGTATCTATCTGTGTGTGTGTTTATCTATCTATGTGTATCTATCTATCTATCTGTGTATCTATCTGTGTGTTTATCTATCTATGTGTTTATCTATCTGTGTGTGTATATCTATCTGTGTGTATCTATCTGTGTGTGTATCTATCTGTGTGTGTGTTTATCTATCTATGTGTATCTATCTATCTATCTGTGTATCTATCTGTGTGTTTATCTATGTGTTTATCTATCTGTGTGTGTATATCTATCTGTGTATATCTATCTGTGTGTATCTATCTGTGTGTATCTATCTGTGTGTGTATCTATCTATGTGTATCTATCTATCTATCTGTGTGTATCTATCTGTGTGTATATCTATCTATGTGTGTATCTATATGTGTGTTTATCTATCTGTGTGTTTATCTATCTGTGTGTTTATCTATCTGTGTGTTTATCTATCTATGTGTTTATCTATCTGTGTGTTTATCTATCTGTGTGTGTATCTATCTATGTGTTTATCTATCTGTGTGTGTTTATCTATCTGTGTGTGTATATTTATCTGTGTGTTTATCTATCTGTGTGTTTATCTATCTGTGTGTTTATCTATCTGTGTGTTTATCTATCTGTGTGTGTATCTATCTACGTGTTTATCTATCTGTGTGTTTATCTATCTGTGTGTGTTTATCTATCTGTGTGTTTATCTATCTGTGTGTTTATCTATCTGTGTGTTTATCTATCTGTGTTTTTATCTATCTGTGTGTTTATCTATCTGTGTGTGTTTATCTATCTGTGTGTTTATCTATCTGTGTGTTTATCTATCTGTGTGTGTTTATCTATATGTGTGTGTATCTATCTGTGTGTTTATCTATCTGTGTGTTTATCTATCTGTGTGTTTATCTATCTGTGTGTTTATCTATCTGTGTGTTTATCTATCTATGTGTGTATCTATATGTGTGTGTGTATATTTATCTGTGTGTGTATCTATCTGTGTGTGCATCTGTGTGTTTATCTATCTATGTGTATATCTATCTGTGTGTGTTTATCTATCTGTGTGTGCATCTGTGTGTTTATCTATCTATGTGTATATCTATCTGTGTGTGTTTATCTATCTGTGTGTTTATCTATCTGTGTGTTTATCTATCTGTGTGTGTTTATCTATATGTGTGTGTATCTATCTGTGTGTTTATCTATCTGTGTGTTTATCTATCTGTGTGTTTATCTATCTATCTGTGTGTATCTATATGTGTTTGTGTTTATCTATCTGTGTGTGCATCTGTGTGTTTATCTATCTGTGTGTTTATCTACCTATCTGTGTGTATATCTATCTATCTGTGTGTTTATCTATCTGTGTGTATATCTATCTATCTGTGTGTTTATCTATCTGTGTGTATATCTATCTATCTGTGTGTTTATCTATCTGTGTGTTTATCTATCTATCTGTGTGTTTATCTATCTGTGTGTTTATCTATCTATCTGTGTGTTTATCTATCTGTGTGTGTATCTATCTGTGTGTTTATCTATCTGTGTGTTTATCTACCTATCTGTGTGTATATCTATCTATCTGTGTGTTTATCTATCTGTGTGTATATCTATCTATCTGTGTGTTTATCTATCTGTGTGTATATCTATCTATCTGTGTGTTTATCTATCTGTGTGTATATCTATCTATCTGTGTGTTTATCTATCTGTGTGTTTATCTATCTATCTGTGTGTTTATCTATATGTGTGTGTATCTATCTGTGTGTGTATCTATCTGTGTGTTTATCTATCTATCTGTGTGTTTATCTATCTGTGTGTTTATCTATCTATCTATGTTTTTATCTAGCTATATGTGTGTTTATCTATCTATCTATGTTTTTATCTATCTATCTGTGTGTTTATCTATCTATCTGTGTGTTTATCTATCTATCTGTGTGTTTATCTATCTGTGTGTATATCTATCTATCTGTGTGTTTATCTATCTGTGTGTTTATCTATCTGTGTGTATATCTATCTATCTGTGTGTTTATCTATCTGTGTGTTTATCTATCTATCTGTGTGTTTATCTATCTATCTGTGTGTTTATCTATCTGTGTGTTTATCTATCTATCTGTGTGTTTATCTATATGTGTGTGTATCTATCTGTGTGTTTATCTATCTATCTGTGTGTTTATCTATCTATCTGTGTGTTTATCTATCTATCTGTGTGTTTATCTAGCTATCTGTGTGTTTATCTATCTATCTGTGTGTTTATCTATCTGTGTGTTTATCTATCTGTGTGTTTATCTATCTGTGTGTGTATCTATCTATGTGTTTATCTATCTGTGTGTTTATCTATCTGTGTGTGTTTATCTATCTGTGTGTTTATCTATCTGTGTGTTTATCTATCTGTGTGTGTTTATCTATCTGTGTGTTTATCTATCTGTGTGTTTATCTATCTGTGTGTTTATCTATCTGTGTGTTTATCTATCTGTGTGTGTATCTATCTATGTGTTTATCTATCTGTGTGTTTATCTATCTGTGTGTGTTTATCTATCTGTGTGTTTATCTATTTGTGTGTTTATCTATCTGTGTGTTTATCTATCTGTGTGTTTATCTATCTATGTTTTTATCTATCTATCTGTGTGTCTATCTATCTGTGTGTGTATCTATCTGTGTGTTTATCTATCTGTGTGTTTATCTATCTATATGTGTGTGTATATCTATCTGTGTGTGCATCTGTGTGTTTATCTATCTGTGTGTATATCTATCTATCTGTGTGTTTATCTATATATCTATCTGTGTGTGTGTGTGTGTGTGTGTGTGTGTGTGTGTATCTATGTGTCTCTGTCTATCTGTGTGTCTATCTGCGTGTGTATATCTATCTGTGTGTGTATTATCTGTGTGTGTATCTATGTGTATCTATCTGTGTGTGTGTATCTGTGTGTGTATCTATTTGTGTGTGTATCTATCTGTGTGTGTATCTATCTGTGTGTGTATCTGTGTGTGTGTATCTATATGTGTGTATATCTATCTGTGTGTGTATCTATCTGTGTGTGTATCTGTGTGTGTGTATCTATCTGTGTGTGTATCTATATGTGTGTATATCTAGCTGTGTGTGTATCTATCTGTGTGTTTATCTATCTGTGTGTGTATCTATGTGTGTATCTCCAGTCAAAAGGGTTTTTCTTTATTTTTTACTATTTTCTGCATTGTAGAATAATAGTGAAGAATCAAAACTATGAAATGACACATATGGAATCATGTAGTAACCAAAAAAGTGTTAAACAAATCAAAATATATTTGAGATTTGAGATTCTTCAAAGTAGACACCCTTTGCCTTGATGACAGCTTTGCATGCTCTTGGCATTCTATCAACCAGCTTCAGGAGGTATTCACCTGGAATGCATTTCAATTAACAGATGTGCCTTGTTAAAAGTTAATTTGTGGAACTTCTTTCCTTCTTAATGCGTTTGAGCCAATCAGTTGTGTTGTGACAAGGTAGGGGTGGTATACAGAAGACAGTCCTATTTGGTTAAAAAAACAAGTCCATGTTATTGCAAGAACAGCTTAAATAAGCAAAGAGAAACGACAGTCCATTATTAGGTGTCCGGAAAATGTCAAATTTGGAAAGTTTCTTAATCAGGTGCTATGATGAAACTGGCTCTTATGAGGACCTCCACAGGAAAGGAAGACCCAGAGTTCCCTCTGCTGCAGAGGATAAGATCATTAGAGTTAACTGTCTCTCATGAGGACCTCCACAGGAAAGGAAGACCCAGAGTTACCTCTGCTGCAGAGGATAAGATCATTAGAGTTAACTGTCTCTTATGAGGACCTCCACAGGAAAGGAAGACCCAGAGTTACCTCTGCTGCAGAGGATAAGATCATTAGAGTTAACTGTCTCTTATGAGGACCTCCACAGGAAAGGAAGACCCAGAGTTCCCTCTGCTGCAGAGGATAAGATCATTAGAGTTAACTGTCTCTCATGAGGACCTCCACAGGAAAGGAAGACCCAGAGTTCCCTCTGCTGCAGAGGATAAGATCATTAGAGTTAACTGTCTCTTATGAGGACCTCCACAGGAAAGGAAGACCCAGAGTTCCCTCTGCTGCAGAGGATAAGATCATTAGAGTTAACTGTCTCTTATGAGGACCTCCACAGGAAAGGAAGACCCAGAGTTACCTCTGCTGCAGAGGATAAGATCATTAGAGTTAACTGTCTCTTATGAGGACCTCCACAGGAAAGGAAGACCCAGGGTTCCTGCAGAGGATAAGATCTGCTGCAGAGGATAAGATCATTAGAGTTAACTGTCTCTTATGAGGACCTCCAGAGTTCCCTCTGCTGCAGAGGATAAGATCATTAGAGTTAACTGACTCTTAGAGTTCCCTCTGCTGCAGAGGATAAGATCATTAGACTTACCAGACTCAGAAATTGAAGCCCAAATAAATGCTTCACGTAGTTCAAGTAACAGACACATCTCAACATCAACTGTTCAGAGGAGACTGTGTGAATCAGGCCTTCAAAGTCAAATTTATGCAAAGAAACTACTACTAAAGGACGACACCAATAAGAAGAAGAGACTTGACTGGGCCAAGAAACACGAGCAACGAACATTAGTCTGGTGGAAATGTGTCCGTTGGTCTGATGAGTCAAATTTTAGATTTTTGGTTCCTACCGCTGTGTCATTGTGAGACGCAGAGTAGGTGTACAGATGATATCTGCATGTGTGGTTCCCACCGTGAAGCATGGAGGAGGAGGTGTGATGGTGATTTATTTAGAATTCAAGGCACATGTAACCAGCATGGCTACCACAGCATTCTGCAGCGATACTCCATCCCATCTGGTTTGCGCTTAGTGGGACTATTATTTGTTTTTCAACAGGACAATGACCCAACACACCTCCAGGCTGTGTAAGGGCTATTTGACCAAGAAGGAGAGTGATGGAGTGCTGCATCAGATGACCTGGCCTCCACAATCATCCAACCTCAACCCAATTGAGATGGTTAGGGATGAGTTGGACCGCAGATTGATGGAAAAGCAGCCAACAAGTGTTCAGCATACTCCTTCAAGACTGTTGGAAAAGCATTCCAGGTGAATCTGGTTGAGAGAATACCAAGTGTGCAAAGCTGTCATCAAGGCAAATGGTGGATTTGATTTGTTTAACACTTCTTTGGTTACTACATGATTCCATATCTGTTATTTCATCGTTTTGATGTCTTCACTATTATTCTACAAAATAGTAATAAAAAAAAAAGAAAATCCCTTAAATGAGTAGGTGTGTCCAAACTTTTGACTGGTAGTGTGTGTGTGTGTGTGTGTGTGTGTGTGTGTGTGTGTGTGTGTGTGTGTGTGTGTGTGTGTGTGTGTGTGTGTGTGTGTGTGTGTGTGTGTGTGTGTGCATGTTGTATAAATTAAACCAATGCGTGTGAGGTAGTTATCAGTTCTTACCACATGTCTGCTTCTAAACCCAGAGGCTCATAGTTGACGACTTCTGGAGCTGGAAATACATATTATCACAACACACTACAGTCTCTCCACTACACAACACTATACAATGACACAACACTATGACATAACACAACATCTACACAATGACATTCCAGGTGAAGATGGTTGAGAGAATACCATGTGTGCAAATGACAACACTACACAATGACAACTCTACACAATGACAACACTACAACTCTACACAATGACATGACACAACACTACACACTGACAACACTACACAATGACAACACAACACAAAGATACAACACTACACATGCTCTCCAACATAGTCTATTGTCAAATATCAGTCAATAAAATGTAGATGAAGCCTGGTATACATAAACATGGCGTCCTCCTCAATGCCTTGAAATACTTACCCACAAATTCAGGTGTTCCAAAGATCTTTTTAAAGTCCGTCCCAACCTGATCCATCTTATGAGCCAGACCAAAGTCTATGAGCTTGATGCGCGGCAGATCAACATTCTTATCCAACAGCATGATGTTCTCAGGCTGAAAACAAGAACATTAGCTTTAGGTACTACAGAGCCCTTGTTGATAACAGGATGACCAGAACATTAGGTACTACAGAGCCCCCGTTGATAACAGGATGACCAGAACATTAGGTACTACAGAGCCCCCGTTGATAACAGGATGACCAGAACATTAGGTACTACAGAGCCCTTGTTGATAACAGGATGACCAGAACATTAGGTACTACAGAGCCCCCAGGATGACCAGTTGATAACAGGATGACCAGAACATTAGGTACTACAGAGCCCCCGTTGATAACAGGATGACCAGAACATTAGGTACTACAGAGCCCCTACAGAGCCCCGTTGATAACAGGATGACCAGAACATTAGGTACTACAGAGCCCCGTTGATAACAGGATGACCAGAACATTAGGTACTACAGAGCCCCCGTTGATAACAGGATGACCAGAACATTAGGTACCCAGAGCCCCCGTTGATAACAGGATACAGAGCCCCCGTTGATAACAGGATGACCAGAACATTAGGTACTACAGAGCCCCCGTTGATAACAGGATGACCAGAACATTAGGTACTACAGAGCCCCCGTTGATAACAGGATGACCAGAACATTAGGTACTACAGAGCCCCTGTTGATAACAGGATGACCAGAACATTAGGTACTACAGAGCCCCTGTTGATAACAGGATGACCAGAACATTAGGTACTACAGAGCCCCCGTTGATAACAGGATGACCAGAACATTAGGTACTACAGAGCCCCCGTTGATAACAGGATGACCAGAACATTAGGTATCTGATTATAATGGTCCATCTTTGCGCCAGCATTAAAAGGAAGAACATTCCATAGGTTATATTGTGAACTGGGGGGGGCAGCGTAGCCTAGTGGTTAGAGCATTGGACTAGCAACCAAAAGGTTGCAAGTTCAAATCCCTGAGCTGAAGAGATCTGTCGTTCTGCCCCTGAACAAGGCAGTTAACCCACTGTCACCCAGTAGGCCGTCATTGAAAATAAGAATTTGTTCTTAACTGACTTGCCTGGTTAAATAAAGGTAAAATAAAAAGCTGAGGTAAAAAGCTGAGTTGAAAGACTGATTATAGTTGACCCTTCGCTAAGCCCTGCCCCAGAATCTTGGGCAACCAATCGCAGCGCTCCACTGGATATCAACTGTTGTCGAGTCCAACACCTCTGACAGGCTTATGTTTCAAACGCATGAGAGCCAATGAGAGCTATGGCAACACGGACAGTTTTCATCAAAAGTAGCAAAAATGTTTAAATAGCTAAATAATCCTGCACTTGGGGTAGTTGCTACGGTGATTCCTGAAATTCACAGACTGTTGGAGTATTTTTGAAATTCTAAATTATACTTTTGTTACACTGTTTGCTAGCTCAGATGGTTAGTTGGTGCTGTCTCATTGGCCACCAAACATTGGTAACGCTAGCTAGCTAGCCACTTGATATAACTTGTTTTCTCAAAATGTATGTTAGCTAGCTAAGTTAGCCATGTTATTAATACAAATACCGTCTGTTGAGGATGTCTGTCTGCTACAGGTCAGAGAGCACAGGGAGAATGTCTGTCTGCTACGGGTCAGAGAGCACAGGGAGAATGTCTGTCTGTCTGCTACGGGTCAGAGAGCACAGGGAGAATGTCTGTCTGTCTGCTACGGGTCAGAGAGCACAGGGAGAATGTCTGTCTGTCTGCTACGGGTCAGAGAGCACAGGGAGAATGTCTGTCTGTCTGCTACGGGTCAGAGAGCACAGGGAGAATGTCTGTCTGTCTGCTACGGGTCAGAGAGCACAGGGAGAATGTCTGTCTCCTACGGATCAGGGAGGATGAATCATATTGAAATAGTGACTAGGGCTGTGGCGGTCATGACATTTTGTCAGACGGTATCATGCAAATGACAACCGGTCTCACGGTAATTGTCATGCAAATGACAACCGGTCTCACGGTAATTGACCGTTAATGAACATTGACACATTTAGCATCTCCTGTGCCCCATGCATACAAGCCGTGAGGCGCCCCTTGGCAACATCTAAAAACAACGTCTTACATTTTTTATTTATTTCACCTTTGTGTGTCTGCTCTATCCAAAATTACAACCAACTGATTGCAGCATTACTGCGGAAAGGGTGACGGCAAGTGGAAGAAGGGAAGAAGCTTGTTTTTCCCCTTTTATTAAAGACCAAAATTGGCTAAACATAATTTAACAGTTTTACTTGAGGACCAAAATGTTGACCGCGGTGCCATACAGGTTGCTAAATAGTTGGGAAGAGATGTTCAATGTGCCGATTTCACGGTTCATGAACTGATATGCAAAACACGCTTCATTCAAAACCTAGATGTTTAAAATGTATATAATTATACAAAATTCTTGCCACCAACAGAATGTTATGTATATGGGGCATACAACCACTTCAGCTCTGCAGATTTTGCTGCAAAGAGACAGAATCATTAGATCATTTAGTCTGGTATTGCACCTGTGTAGTTTGTTTCTGGTCACAGGTTCAGGAATGGATGAAAAATCACAAAATGTCCCTAAAATTAACCCTACAAATAGCACTGTTGAGAGATTTGGAAAACCATTAGGCCTGGTGTTCGATGAGGTTGAGGTCAGGGCTCTGTGCAGGCTAGTCAAGTTCTTCCACACCAATTTTGACAAACTATGTCTGTATGGACCTTGCTTTGTGCACGTGAGCATTGTCACGCTGAAACAGGAAAGGGCCTCCCTAAACTGTTGCCACAAAGTTGGAAGCACAGAATTGTCTAGAATGTCATTGTATGCTGAAGCATTAAGATTTCCTTCACTGGAACTAAGGGGCCCGAATCATGAAAAACAGCCCCAGACCATTATTCCTCCTCCTCCTCCAAACTTTACAGTGGGCACTATTCATTGGGGCAGATAGCGTTCTCCTGGCATCCGCTTTTGTATATATAGCATATACACATTATGATCATGACTAGTCTCCCAGTCCCTGCTGCTGAAAACATCCCCACAGCATGATGCTGCCACCACCATGATTCATCGGGTGGTGCTGCCACCACCATGCTTCACCATGCTGCATCAGGTTCTTGGTTACATCCCTGACCAAGGCCCTTCTCTCCCGATTGCTCAGTTTTGCCGGGTGGCCAGCTCTAGGAAGAGTCTTGGTGGTTCCAAACGTCTTCCATTTAAGAATGATGGAGACCACTTGTGTTCTTGGTGAACTTCAATGCTGCAGAAATGTTTTGGTACCCTTCCCCAGATCTGTGCCTCGACACAATCCTGTCTCGGAGCTCTACGGACAATTCCTTCGACCTCATGGCATGGTTTTTACTCTGACATGCACTGTCAACTGTGTGACTTTCCAAATCATGTTCAATCACCTCCAATCAAGTTGTAGAAACATCTCAAGGATGATTAATGATAACAGGATGCACCTTAGCTCAATTTACAGTCTCATAGCAAAGGGTCTAAATACTTATGTAAATAAGGTATCTGTTTTTTATTTTTAATATATTTGCAAACATTTCTAAAAAAAACTCTTTGTGCTTTGTCATGATGGGGTTTTGTGTGTAGACTGATGAGGGATAAATAAAAATATATATATTTTAGAATAAGGCTGTAACGTAACAACATGTGGAAAAAGTCAAAGGGTCTGAATACTTTCTGAATGCCCTGTAGTTGTACAACGGCACAATCATCATTTTAATTCAGGATGTTTGGGCCCATGTAGTAGACACATACGCTCTAATAGGCATATGGGTGTTCTACATACGACATCTTAAATGCCTTGAATGAATCATCACCTTAGAAAGCGCTGTCCATTTCGTTATGCTTTGGCTTTGAAACAAGATCCACAACGACCAGGTTTTCTGCGCAGTTTCAACCTGCCGTTGATCGATCACAGTGAGGTCCAAAAATGTAGCCTAACAGTGAGTTTTAAAAGATACTGTTTAGATTGATGTCAGAGTGGGGACAATAGAACACCAGGCCTTTTACCAGATGGCTGTTAAAGAGTTGGGAAGTACCAAATCATCAGCTCATGTCCAGAGCACATAGTAGGAGATTACCATGACTCAACGTTCACCACTGACTGCGGACATGACTCCTGACTGCCTGAGTGGTAGTAATAAGGTCACAGCCCTAACTTAGTGACATGCTACATTGATGACAGCTCACAACAATCCTTGGAGGAAGTATTTCTAACCAACAGCTCCACCACACAGGTTCCATATTGCTGAAACGGCATGAGCATGTACAGTACCTTGAGGTCAAAGTGTGCTATCCTCTTGCCATGGAGGAACTGGACTCCGTTCAGGATCTGTTTGATGAACTGGGTAGCCTCCTCTTCGCTCAGAGACTCCTTCTGAGCCAGGAAGTCAAACAGCTCTCCTCCAGACACCCTGCAACACAAACACACACTTTTAGGGCTCCTGTGCTGCAGGTTATTAGGGAAATGATCTGTGGAATTCAGTGTCTTTCAGTGTGAGGCTGTCTAACTGACAGGCTGTCTGTCACACCATGCCTTCTATAACACTTACTGACAGGCCACACCATGCCCTGCTATAACACTTACTGACAGGCTGTCTGTCACACCATGCCCTGCTATAACACTTACTGACAGGCTGTCTGTCACACCATGCCCTGCTATAACACTTACTGACAGGCCACACCATGCCCTGCTATAACACTTACTGACTGGCTGTCTGTCACACCATGCCCTGCTATAACACTTACTGACAGGCTGTCTGTCACACCATGCCTTCTATAACACTTACTGACTGGCTGTCTGTCACACCATGCCCTGCTATAACACTTACTGACAGGCTGTCTGTCACACCATGCCCTGCTATAACACTTACTGACAGGCCACACCATGCCCTGCTATAACACTTACTGACAGGCTGTCTGTCACACCATGCCCTGCTATAACACTTACTGACAGGCTGTCTGTCACACCATGCCTTCTATAACACTTACTAACTGGCTGTCTGTCGCACCATGCCCTTCTATAACACTTACTGACAGGCTGTCTGTCACACCATGCCTTCTATAACACTTACTGACAGGCCACACCATGCCCTGCTATAACACTTACTGAGAGGCCACACCATGCCCTTCTATAACACTTACTGACTAGCTGTCTGTCGCACCATGCCCTGCTATAACACTTACTGACAGGCCACACCATGCCCTTCTATAACACTTACTGACTGGCTGTCTGTCACCATGCCCTGCTATAACACTTACTGACAGGCCACACCATGCCCTGCTATAACACTTACTGACAGGCTGTCTGTCACACCATGCCTTCTATAACACTTACTGACAGGCCACACCATGCCCTGCTATAACACTGACAGGCTGTCTGTCACACCATGCCTTCTATAACACTTACTGACAGGCCACACCATGCCCTGCTATAACACTTACTGACAGGCTGTCTGTCACACCATGCCTTCTATAACACTTACTGACAGGCTGTCTGTCACACCATGCCCTGCTATAACACTTACTGACAGGCCACACCATGCCCTCTATAACACTTACTGACAGGCTGTCTGTCACACCATGCCCTGCTATAACACTTACTGACAGGCTGTCTGTCACACCATGCCTTCTATAACACTTACTGACAGGCCACACCATGCCCTGCTATAACACTTACTGACAGGCTGTCTGTCACACCATGCCCTTCTATAACACTTACTGACAGGCTGTCTGTCACACCATGCCTTCTATAACACTTACTGACAGGCCACACCATGCCCTGCTATAACACTTACTGACAGGCTGTCTGTCACACCATGCCTTCTATAACACTTACTGACAGGCTGTCTGTCACACCATGCCCTGCTATAACACTTACTGACAGGCCACACCATGCCCTCTATAACACTTACTGACAGGCTGTCTGTCACACCATGCCCTGCTATAACACGTACTGACAGGCCACACCATGCCCTGCTATAACACTTACTGACAGGCTGTCTGTCACACCATGCCCTGCTATAACACTTACTGACAGGCCACACCATGCCCTCTATAACACTTACTGACAGGCTGTCTGTCACACCATGCCCTGCTATAACACTTACTGACAGGCCACACCATGCCCTGCTATAACACTTACTGACAGGCTGTCTGTCACACCATGCCCTCTATAACACTTACTGACAGGCTGTGTGTCACACCATGCCCTGCTATAACACTTACTGACAGGCCACACCATGCCCTCTATAACACTTACTGACAGGCTGTCTGTCACACCATGCCCTGCTATAACACTTACTGACAGGCTGTCTGTCACACCATGCCCTGCTATAACACTTACTGACAGGCTGTCTGTCACACCATGCCCTCTATAACACTTACTGACTGGCTGTCTGTCACACCATGCCCTGCTATAACACTTACTGACAGGCCACACCATGCCCTCTATAACACTTACTGACAGGCTGTGTGTCACACCATGCCCTCTATAACACTTACTGACAGGCTGTGTGTCACACCATGCCCTGCTATAACACTTACTGACAGGCTGTGTGTCACACCATGCCCTGCCATAACACTTACTGACAGGCTGTGTGTCACACCATGCCCTCTATAACACTTACTGACAGGCTGTGTGTCACACCATGCCCTGCTATAACACTTACTGACAGGCTGTCTGTCACACCATGCCCTCTATAACACTTACTGACAGGCTGTGTGTCACACCATGCCCTGCTATAACACTTACTGACAGGCCACACCATGCCCTCTATAACACTAACTGACAGGCCACACCATGCCCTCTATAACACTAACTGACAGGCCACACCATGCCCTGCTATAACACTTACTGACAGGCTGTGTGTCACACCATGCCCTGCTATAACACTTACTGACAGGCTGTGTGTCACACCATGCCCTGCCATAACACTTACTGACAGGCTGTGTGTCACACCATGCCCTCTATAACACTTACTGACAGGCCACACCATGCCCTGCTATAACACTTACTGACAGGCTGTCTGTCACACCATGCCCTCTATAACACTTACTGACAGGCTGTGTCACACCATGCCCTGCTATAACACTTACTGACAGGCCACACCATGCCCTCTATAACACTAACTGACAGGCCACACCATGCCCTCTATAACACTAACTGACAGGCCACACCATGCCCTGCTATAACACTTACTGACAGGCTGTCTGTCACACCATGCCCTGCTATAACACTTACTGACAGGCCACACCATGCCCTCTATAACACTTACTGACAGGCTGTCTGTCACACCATGCCCTCTATAACACTTACTGACAGGCCACACCATGCCCTGCTATAACACTTACTGACAGGCCACACCATGCCCTGCTATAGTATTTCTTGTGCTTAACAGTATTCTTGAACAGCACTGCCACTCCCCTTGCTTTGGGTGAGTAAGATGTTTAATATATTTCTTTATCCCAATCTTTTTTAGTTAGTTCCATGTCTTGTCCCATTGAATGAGTTTCCTGCAACAGGGCTGTCACAGGGCTGTCACAGGGCTGTCACAGGGCTGTCACAGGGCTGTCACATGTTCATTTCTTGTATTATGTGTTACCTTTTAAAATGTGACATGCCATGCACTTCACATTCCATACACTTCACATGCCATACACTTCACATTCCATACACTTCACATGCCATACACTTCACATTCCATACACTTCACATGCCATGCACTTCACATTCCATACACTTCACATGCCATACACTTCACATTCCATACACTTCACATGCCATACACTTCACATTCCATACACTTCACATGCCATACACTTCACATTCCATACACTTCACATGCCATGCACTTCACATTCCATACACTTCACATTCCATACACTTCATTCCATACACTTCACATTCCATACACTTCACATTCCATACACTGACATTCCATACACTTCATTCCATACACTTCACATTCCATACACTTCACATTCCATACACTTCACATTCCATACACTTCACATTCCATACACTTCACATGCCATACACTTCACATGCCATACACTTCACATTCCATACACTTCACATTCCATGCCTTCTATTCCATACACTTCACATTCCATGCACTTCACATTCCATGCACTTCACATTCCATACACTTCACATTCCATGCACTTCACATTCCATGCACTTCACATTCCATGCCCCATACACTTCACATTCCATACACTTCACCATGACAGGCTTCACATTCCATACACTTCACATTCCATACACTTCACATTCCATACACTTCACATTCCATACACTTCATTCCATACACTTCACATTCCATACACTTCTTCCATCTGTCACATTCCATGCACTTCATTCCATACACTTCACATGCCAGGCACTTCACATTCCATACACTTCACATTCCATACACTTCACATTCCATACACTTCACATTCCATGCACTTCACATTCCATGCACTTCACATGCCATACACTTCACATTCCATACACTTCACATGCCATGCACTTCACATTCCATACACTTCACATGCCATACACTTCACATTCCATACACTTCACATGCCATGCTGTTCCATACACTTCACATGCCATACACTTCACATTCCATACACTTCACATGCCATGCACTTCACATTCCATACACTTCACATTCCATACACTTCACATTCCATACACTTCACATTCCATACACTTCACATTCCATACACTTCACATGCCATATTCTTCCATACACTTCACATGCCATACACTTCACATTCCATACACTTCACTTTGGGTGAGTACACTTCACATTCCATACACTTAATTCCATGCACTTCACATTTATCCCATGCCATTTTTTAGTTAGTTCCATGTCTTGTCCCATTGAATGAGTTTCCTGCAACAGGGCTGTCACATGCCATCATTCACATTACACTTCACATGCCATACACTTCACATTCCATGCACTTCACATGCCATACACTTCACATGCCATACACTTCACATTCCATACACTTCACATTCCATGAAAAAGCGTTGTGTCTACCTATCTAAATGAGTCAAAGATTGTCATTCCTGTAGTACATAGGAAGAAGTAGAATTGACAAAACATAGGAAGAAGTTGGTATATACAATGCCGACAACATGTACTTTAGATAACGTTTGTGCCATTAATAACTCAAAACAAAAACAGGAGACCTAGAGACAACATTTTCACACAATACCCTCATATACCCATTGTTCCCCCTCTACCTTCCTCCCCCCCGCCCTACGATCTAATTCCTGAGTAAACAAAACCACTCCTATATCTACTAAGCTTATTTCAATACGATCTAATTCCTGAGTAAACAAAACCACTCCTATATCTACTAAGCTTATTTCAATACGATCTAATTCCTGAGTAAACAAAACCACTCCTATATCTACTAAGCTTATTTCAATATGATCTAATTCCTGAGTAAACAAAACCACTCCTATATCTACTAAGCTTATTTCAATATGATCTAATTCCTGAGTAAACAAAACCACTCCTATATCTACTAAGCTTATTTCAATATGATCTAATTCCTGAGTAAACAAAACCACTCCTATATCTACTAAGCTTATTTCAATATGATCTAATTCCTGAGTAAACAAAACCACTCCTATATCTACTAAGCTTATTTCAATATGATCTAATTCCTGAGTAAACAAAACCACTCCTATATCTACTAAGCTTATTTCAATATGATCTAATTCCTGAGTAAACAAAACCACTCCTATATCTACTAAGCTTATTTCAATACGATCTAATTCCTGAGTAAACAAAACCACTCCTATATCTACTAAGCTTATTTCAATACGATCTAATTCCTGAGTAAACAAAACCACTCCTATATCTGCTAAGCTTATTTCAATATGATCTAATTCCTGAGTAAACAAAACCACTCCTATATCTACTAAGCTTATTTCAATATGATCTAATTCCTGAGTAAACAAAACCACTCCTATATCTACTAAGCTTATTTCAATACGATCTAATTCCTGAGTAAACAAAACCACTCCTATATCTACTAAGCTTATTTCAATATGATCTAATTCCTGAGTAAACAAAACCACTCCTATATCTACTAAGCTTATTTCAATACGATCTAATTCCTGAGTAAACAAAACCACTCCTATATCTACTAAGCTTATTTCAATATGATCTAATTCCTGAGTAAACAAAACCACTCCTATATCTACTAAGCTTATTTCAATATGAAAAAGGATAAAAAGTTGTCTTATTTTAAAGTTTTAAACCAGATTCATTCATTCACTTTTTTTAAAGTATTGTTGAACCTAAAAGGCTCTCCCCCCAAAAGGGATTATAGATAGGAGATAGAAATCACGTAAATACAATTTTAAAAAATAAAAAAATATAATCAAATGTTATTTTTCACATGCACCGAATACAACAGGTGTATAGATCGTACCGTGAAACGCTTTAACCAACAATGCAGGATCACTTGAATCGTTGTCAGTGATATAGCAACGAAAAATATACCCCCAGACAATCTAAAACCAGTAAATAATGATATGTACGCCTATCCTTCTTCTCTGTTTTTAAAGGTCATAGTTCATTTCATCATGTGGACAACGTTCAGGGAAGTTCATCTGCTGAAAAGTAAAGTTATGTGTCTGATTTATGAGGAATAATGTATACTTCCACCTCTTTTTTTCAGTCGAATTTCAAACGGTGTTGTTTGAAATAAAATAAAAGTAGCCTAGTTATTATTACAGAGTGAAATCATATCAAATCAAAGTTTATTTGTCACGTGCGCCAAATACAACAGGTGTAGGAGACCGTACAGTGAAATGCTTACTTACAGGCTCTAACCAATAGTGTGAAAAAAAGGTTGTGTGTGTGTGTGTGTGTGTAGGTAAAGAAATAAAACAACAGTAAAAAGACATTTGAAAATAAGAGTAGTAGGATTAGTAATGGTAGTAGTAGTAGTATTAGTAATGGTAGTAGTAGTAGTATCAGTAATGGTAGTGGTAGTATTATTAGTAATGGTAGTAGTAGTACTGGTAGTGGTAGTAATGGTAGTAGTAGTAGTATTAGTTATGGTAGTAGAAGTAGTAGTACTGGTAGTAATGGTAGTAGTAGTAGTAGTATTAGTAATGGTAGTGGTAGTAGTATTAGTACTGGTAGTGGTAGTAATGGTAGTGGTAGTAGTATTAGTAATGGTAGTAGTAGTAGTACTGGTAGTGGTAGTAATGGTAGTAATGGTAGTAATGGTAGTAGTAGTAGTAGTAGTACTGGTAGTGGTAGTAATGGTAGTAATGGTAGTAGTAGTATTAGTAATGGTAGTAGTAGTAGTAGTAGTACTGGTAGTAGTAGTATTAGCAATGGTAGTAGTAGTAGTAGTACTGGCAGTGGTAGTAATGGTAGTAATGGTAGTAGTAGTATTAGTAGTAGTAGTAGTAGTAGTAGTAGTAGTAGTAGTAGTAGTAGTAGTAATGGTAGTGGTAGTATTATTAGTAATGGTAGTAGAAGTACTGGTAGTGGTAGTAATGGTAGTAGGAGCAGGTAATGGTAGTAGTAGTAGTAGTGGTAATAATGGTAGTAGTATTAGTATTAGTAATGGTAGTGGTAGTAGTAGTAATGGTAGTAGTACTGGTAGTGGTAGTAGTATTAGTAATGGTAGTAGTAGTAGTAGTACTGGTAGTGGTAGTAATGGTAGTAATGGTAGTAATGGTAGTAGTAGTATTAGTAGTAGTAGTAGTAGTAGTAGTAGTAGTAGTAGTAATGGTAGTGGTAGTATTATTAGTAATGGTAGTAGAAGTACTGGTAGTGGTAGTAATGGTAGTAGGAGTAGTATTAGTAATGGTAGTAGTAGTAGTAGTGGTAATAATGGTAGTAGTATTAGTATTAGTAATGGTAGTGGTAGTAGTATTAGTACTGGTAGTGGTAGTAATGGTAGTGGTAGTAGTATTAGTAATGGTAGTAGTAGTAGTACTGGTAGTGGTAGTAATGGTAGTAATGGTAGTAATGGTAGTAGTAGTAGTAGTACTGGTAGTGGTAGTAATGGTAGTGGTAGTAGTAGTAGTAATAGTAGTAATGATAATAGTATTAGTATTAGTAATGGTAGTAATGGTAGTGGTAGTAGTAGTAGTAGTAATAGTAGTAATGATAATAGTATTAGTATTAGTAATGGTAGTAATGGTAGTAGTAGTACTGGTAGTGGTAGTAATGGTAGTAATGGTAGTGGTAGTAGTATTGGTAATGGTAGTATTAGTAGTAGTAGTACTGGTAGTGGTAGTAATGGTAGTAATGGTAGTAGTAGTATTAGTAATGGTAGTAGTAGTAGTAGTAGTACTGGTAGTAGTAGTATTAGCAATGGTAGTAGTAGTAGTAGTACTGGCAGTGGTAGTAATGGTAGTAATGGTAGTAGTAGTATTAGTAGTAGTAGTAGTAGTAGTAGTAGTAGTAGTAGTAATGGTAGTGGTAGTATTATTAGTAATGGTAGTAGAAGTACTGGTAGTGGTAGTAATGGTAGTAGGAGTAGTATTAGTAATGGTAGTAGTAGTAGTAGTGGTAATAATGGTAGTAGTATTAGTATTAGTAATGGTAGTGGTAGTAGTATTAGTAATGGTAGTAGTACTGGTAGTGGTAGTAGTATTAGTAACGGTAGTAGTAGTAGTAGTACTGGTAGTGGTAGTAATGGTAGTAATGGTAGTAATTGTAGTAATGGTAGTAGTAGTAGTAGTAGTAGTAGTAGTAGTAATGGTAGTGGTAGTATTATTAGTAATGGTAGTAGTAGTACTGGTTGTGGTAGTAATGGTAGTGGTAGTGATATTAGTATTGGTAGTGGTAGTAGTAGTAGTAATAGTAGTAATGGTAGTAGTAGTAGTATCAGTAATGGTAGTAATGGTAGTAGTAGTACTGGTAGTGGTAGTAATCGTAGTAGTAGTAGTATTAGTAATGGTAGTAGTGGTAGTAGTAGTACTGGTAGTGGTAGTAATGGTAGTAGTAGTAGTAGTATTAGTAATGGTAGTAGTAGTAGTTGTACTGGTAGTGGTAGTTATGGTAGTAATGGTAGTAGTAGTAGGATGAGTAATGGTAGTAGTAGTAGTAGTAGTAGTACTGGTAGTGGTAGTAATGGTAGTGGTGGTAGTAGTAGTAGTAGTAATAGTAGTAATGGTAGTAGTAGTATTAGTAATTGTAGTAGTAGTACTGGTGGTGGTAGTAATGGCATTAATTGTAGTAGTAGTAGTAGTAGTATTAGTACTGGTAGTAGTAGTACTGGTAGTGGTAGTAATGGTAGTAGTAGTAGTAGTAGTAGTAGTAGTAGTGGTAGTAGTAGTACTGGTAGTGGTAGTAATGGTAGTGGTAGTGGTATTAGTAATGGTAGTGGTAGTAGTATTAGTAATGGTAGTAGAAGTAGTAGTAGTACTGTTAGTAGTAGTAGTATTAGTAATGGTAGTAATGGTAGTAGTAGTAATGGTAGTGGTAGTGGTATTAGTAATGGTAGTGGTAGTAGTATTAGTAATGGTAGTAGTAGTAGTACTGGTAGTAATGGTAGTAGTAATAGTAGTAATGGTAGTAGTATTAGTATTAGTAATGGTAGTAGTAGTAGTGGTAGTGGTAGTACTGGTAGTAATGGTAGTAGTAGTAATATTAGTAATGGTAGTAGTAGTAGTATTAGTAATGGTAGTAGTAGTAGTAGTAGTATTAATGGTAGTAGTAGTAGTAGTACTGGTAGTGGTAGTAATGGTAGTACTGGTAGTAGTAGTAGTATTAGTAATGGTAGTAGTAGTACTGGTAGTAGTAATAATAGTAGTAATGGTAGTGGTAGTAGTAGTAGTAGTAATAGTAGTAATGGTAGTAGTAGTAGTAGTATTCATAATTGTAGTAGTAGTAGTAGTACTGGTAGTAATGGTAGTAATGGTAGTGGTAGTAGTAGTAGTAATAGTAGTAATGGTAGTGGTAGTAGTAGTATTAGTAATGGTAGTAGTAGTAGTATTAGTAATGGTAGTAGTAGTAGTTGTACTGGTAGTGGTAGTTATGGTAGTAATGGTAGTAGTAGTAGGATGAGTAATGGTAGTAGTAGTAGTAGTAGTAGTAGTAGTACTGGTAGTGGTAGTAATGGTAGTGGTGGTAGTAGTAGTAGTAGTAATAGTAGTAATGGTAGTAGTAGTATTAGTAATTGTAGTAGTAGTACTGGTGGTGGTAGTAATGGTATTAATTGTAGTAGTAGTAGTAGTAGTATTAGTACTGGTAGTAGTAGTACTGGTAGTGGTAGTAATGGTAGTAGTAGTAGTAGTAGTAATGGTAGTATTAGTACTGGTAGTGGTAGTGGTATTAGTAATGGTAGTGGTAGTAGTATTAGTAATGGTAGTAGTAGTAGTGGTAGTAATAGTAGTACTGGTAGTAGTAGTAGTATTAGTAATGGTAGTAATGATAATAGTAGTAATGGTAGTGGTAGTGGTATTAGTAATGGTAGTGGTAGTAGTATTAGTAATGGTAGTAGTAGTAGTACTGGTAGTAATGGTAGCAGTAATAGTAGTAATGGTAGTAGTTTAGTAATGGTAGTAGTAGTAGTATTAGTAATGGTAGTAGTAGTAGTGGTAGTGGTAGTACTGGTAGTAATGGTAGTAATGGTAGTCGTAGTAGTATTAGTAATGGTAGTAGTATTACTGGTAGTGGTAGTCATGGTAGTAGTAGTAGTAGTAGTAGTGGTAGTAGTAGTACTGGTAGTGGTAGTAATGGTAGTGGTAGTGGTATTAGTAATGGTAGTGGTAGTAGTATTAGTAATGGTAGTAGAAGTAGTAGTAGTACTGTTAGTAGTAGTAGTATTAGTAATGGTAGTAGTAGTAATGGTAGTGGTAGTGGTATTAGTAATGGTAGTGGTAGTAGTATTAGTAATGGTAGTAGTAGTAGTACTGGTAGTAATGGTAGTAGTAATAGTAGTAATGGTAGTAGTATTAGTATTAGTAATGGTAGTAGTAGTAGTGGTAGTGGTAGTACTGGTAGTAATGGTAGTAGTAGTAATATTAGTAATGGTAGTAGTAGTAGTATTAGTAATGGTAGTAGTAGTAGTAGTATTATTAATGGTAGTAGTAGTAGTAGTACTGGTAGTGGTAGTAATGGTAGTACTGGTAGTAGTAGTAGTATTAGTAATGGTAGTAGTAGTACTGGTAGTAGTAATAATAGTAGTAATGGTAGTGGTAGTAGTAGTAGTAGTAATAGTAGTAATGGTAGTAGTAGTAGTATTCATAATTGTAGTAGTAGTAGTAGTACTGGTAGTAATGGTAGTAATGGTAGTGGTAGTAGTAGTAGTAGTAATAGTAGTAATGGTAGTGGTAGTAGTAGTATTAGTAATGGTAGTAGTAGTAGTATTAGTAATGGTATTAGTAGTAGTAGTACTGGTAGTGGTAGTAATGGTAGTAATGGGAAGTCGGATGCTGGGGGAAAATGTAGCTATTCCTCATGTTGTTAATTTTCTCTCTGCATTGTTGGGAAGGACCTGTTAGCATTTCACTGTTAGTCTACACCTGTTGTTTACAAAGGATGTGACAAATTCAAATTTGATTTTGACAGATGATAACACCATGGACATCACATCCTCTGTTAGACAGGGCCAGCTGATCTTACCATGGACAAAACATCCTCTCTAGATTTTATCACACTAATGTCTGCTCTTCTCTAACAGATTGTACTCTCACAGACTAGACTCTCACAGACTGGACTCTCACAGACTGTCTATCCAGTCTAATAGATGGTCTATATACTGTTTATCCAGTCTAATAGATGGTCTATATACTGTCTATCCAGTCTAATAGATGGTCTATATACTGTCTATCCAGTCTAATAGATGGTCTATATACTGTCTATCCAGTCTAATAGATGGTCTATATACTGTCTATCCAGTCTAATAGATGGTCTATATACTGTATATCCAGTCTAATAGATGGTCTATATACTGTCTATCCAGTCTAATAGATGGTCTATATACTGTCTATCCAGTCTAATAGATGGTCTATATACTGTCTATCCAGTCTAATAGATGGTCTATATACTGTCTATCCAGTCTAATAGATGGTCTATATACTGTCTATCCAGTCTAATAGATGGTCTATATACTGTATATCCAGTCTAATAGATTATATATATACATCCAGTCTAATAGATTATATATGTACATCCAGTTTAATAGATTATATATATACATCCAGTCTAATAGATGGTCTATATACTGTATATCCAGTCTAATAGATTATATATATACATCCCGTCTAATAGATTATATATATACATCCAGTCTAATAGATTATATATATACATCCAGTCTAATAGATTATATATATACATAGAGTCTAATAGATGATATATATATACATCCAGTCTAATAGATGGTCTATATATACATCCAGTCTAACAGATGGTCTATATATACATCCAGTCTAATAGATGGTCTATATATACATCCAGTCTAATAGATGGTCTATATATACATCCAGTCTAATAGATTATATATATACATCCAGTCTAATAGATTATATATATACATAGAGTCTAATAGATGATATATATATACATCCAGTCTAATAGATGGTCTATATATACATCCAGTCTAACAGATGGTCTATATATACATCCAGTCTAATAGATGGTCTATATATACATCCAGTCTAATAGATGGTCTATATACTGTATATCCAGTCTAATTGTCACGCCTTGGTCTTAGTATTTTGTGTTTTCTTTAATTATTTGTTCAGGCCAGGGTGTGACATGGGTTTATTGTGTTGTCGTATTGGGTTTTTTGTAGGCATTGGGATTGTGGCTGATTAGGGGTGTGTCTAGCATAGGCTTGGCTGCCTGAGGTGGTTCTCAATCAGAGGCAGGTGTTTATCGTTGTCTCTGATTGGGAACCATATTTAGGCAGCCATATTCTTTGAGTTTGTCGTGGGTGATTGTCCTTAGTGTCCTCTGTGTTAGTTTGCAACAGTTTAGGCTGTTTCGGTTTTCACATTACGTTTATTGTTTTTGTAAAGTTTGTGTTTCTTTATTATTAAATAAACATGGATTGCAATAGCCACGCTGCATTTTGGTCCGATCCTTGCTACACCTCCTCGTCCGAGGAGGAGATAGAAGAAAGCCGTTACACTAATAGATGGTCTATATACTGTCTATCCAGTCTAATAGATGATATATATACATCCAGTCTAATAGATTATATATATACATCCAGTCTAATAGATGGTCTATATACTGTCTATCCAGTCTAATAGATGATATATATACATCCAGTCTAATAGATTATATATATACATCCAGTCTAATAGATGATATATATACATCCAGTCTAATAGATGGTCTATATACTGTATATCCAGTCTAATAGATGGTCTATATACTGTCTATCCAGTCTGATAGATGATATATATACATCCAGTCTAATAGATTATATATATACATCCAGTCTAATAGATTATATATATACATCCAGTCTAATAGATGGTCTATATACTGTATATCCAGTCTAATAGATTGTATATATACATCCAGTCTAATAGATTATATATATATACATCCAGTCTAATAGATTATATATATATACATCCAGTCTAATAGATTATATATATATACATCCAGTCTAATAGATTATATATATATACATCCAGTCTAATAGATTATATATATATACATCCAGTCTAATAGATTATATATATATACATCCAGTCTAATAGATTATATATATACATCCAGTCTAATAGATTATATATATATACATCCAGTCTAATAGATGGTCTATATACTGTCTATCCAGTCTAATAGATGGTCTAATAGACATTGAGTGGCTGCTGCCAACATACTGACTCAACTCCAGCCACTTTAATAATGGAAACATTGATGTAAAAATGTATCACTAGCCACTTTAGTTTATTATTTATTTATTTATTTTTTATTTTATTTTTTATTTTTACAGGGACAGTGCACATTAATCAACGTTTCAGTAAAAGTGCCGGTTTTAGCCAGCCGGCTAATTTTCAACCGCAGTCCCTGGGCAGGTTATTAAAAACAATTACAATATAGACAATAGTAACATAGAACAAGCAAGACATAGCAACATAGGATAAGCAAGACATAGCATACAGACAGAGCAACATAGAACATAAAGCAGCAAGACAAAATTCATAAAAGCAACAAAGTGTTTCCACACCTCACAAGCTACAGACAACAGACAACATGGAAAGCGGCAACACACAGCTAGGGACCATGTTCACAAATCTGATTGACCTTTAGCCATGTCTTCAAGCATTTTGTGAAAGTGTGATATGTGGTGCAGTTATGTGTGTCTGATGGCAGTGTATTCCAGACATGGGAAGCTCTCACAGAGAATGCAGATTTACTAAAGGTGCTTTTCCTTAGGGGAACTATACAGTCACCTCTCATGGCAGACCTTGTGGATCTGCTGCCATATGTCTGGGTTTTCTGTTTAACAAAAATATTGAGTGGAGGGGAGCCAGGCCATTAAGGATCTTGAATACAAGACATGCGTCGGTGTATTGCACAAGATTTTCCCAACTCAAGAGCTCATGCTTTCTAAGGATGTGACAATGATGATGGCTGTTGGGCTTCCTATCAAGCACTTTGAGAGCCTGTTTGTAGACAGACTGAATAGGTTTTAATGTTGTACAGCAAGCTTGGGCCCAACTAGTCAAGCAGTATGTTAAGTGGGGGAGTATCATAGATTCAAAGTACAGTTTTGCTACCTCTGTAGTCAAACAATTTCGTATAAATCGGAAATTAGCTAGGTTGAATTTGGTTATTTGAATTACCTTTTTCACATGCTTTTTAAAAGAGAGGTTGGAATCAAGTATGATGCCAAGGTACTTAAAATCGGATACCACCTGGAGCTTCTCCCCTGACACATAGACATCTGGCTCAGTAGCATCTGTTGCCCTCTTTGTGAAGAACATGCAAACAGTTTTTTTCACATTGAGATGCAAACACGAGTCACTGAGCCACTTTGTAACCTGGACCATTACAGTAGTGAGTTCTTGTGCAGCTTGTTGTTTGCTCTTTGCATGCACATATATCACTGTATCATCTGCATACATTTGAACTTCAGACCCAGTACAGACAGAAGGCAGATCATTAATGTACAGGCTGAACAGGAGGGGCCCCAGTATTGACCCTTGGGGCACGCCCACATCATAGCTACGAGTGGGCGACATCTCATTGCTCACTCTGACACACTGAGTTCTGCCTTCAAGGTATGATTTCATCCATCTCAAGGCATCAGGGGAAAAGTTGAACTTAGACAATTTTGACAATTTTGTGATGAGAATCTCATGGTTAACAGTATCAAAAGCCTTCCTTAGGTCCAGAAACACAGCCCCAACAGCACCCCCTTTGTCCATCTTGGACTTCACATTTTCCAGAAGCAGTTGGCCGTTTCTGTTTCTTTAAACATACAGTATACGTATATACTATATCATCTACTGCATCTTTATGTAATACATGTATCATTAGCCACTTTAAACATACAGTATACGTATATACTATATCATCTACTGCATCTTTATGTAATACATGTATCACTAGCCACTTTAAACATACAGTATACGTATATACTATATCATCTACTGCATCTTTATGTAATACATGTATCACTAGACACTTTAAACATACAGTATACGTATATACTATATCATCTACTGCATCTTTATGTAATACATGTATCACTAGCCACTTTAAACAATGCCACTTAATATAATATTTACATACCCTACATTACTCATATGTATATACTGTACTCGATACCATCTACTGCATCTTGCCTATGCCGTTCTGTACCATCACTCATTCATATATCTTTATGTACATATTCTTTATCCCTTTACACTTGTGTGTATAAGGTAGTTGTTGTGGAATTGTTAGTTAGATTACTCGTTGGTTATTACTGCATTGTCGGAACTAGAAGCACAAGCATTTCGCTACACTCGCATTAACATCTGCTAACCATGGGTATGTGACAAATAACATTTGATTTGATTTGAAGGAGTGGAATGTAATGGCTGAACAGCAACCAGACTGTCTGGATGGATGCTTGCGTGCGTGCGTGTTTGTGCGTGTCCCTCTTCACTCACAGTTCCAGTATGAGCACCACGTCAGTGCGGGTCTCGTAGACATCATGCAACGCTACAATGTTGGGATGTGTGACCAGCTGTAGGATGTCCACCTCTCTCTCTATGTCTTCCCTCCTCACTCCCCTCCTGCTGGCCCGGCTCTGACACTTCTTCACAAACTTGGCAGCATACTCCAGACCCGAGCACTTGTCCCGGACACGCTTCACGATGGCAAACTGGCCACTGAGGATGCAAAGAGCACACAAAGAGGATGACATCAAATTGACGACGAAGGATGCAGAGAACACACAAAAAGGTACATTTGAAATATAAATCTCTGACATAGTACACAGAGGATGATATCATCTCTGACCTCATCCAATAGACTGGGAATGTCTGGGGAATTTGGGACTGACATGGTTGAACAGCAGTTACAGTCTGATGGTTGAACAACAGTTAGAGTCTGATGGTTGAACAACAGTTAGAGTCTGATGGTTGAACAACAGTTACAGTCTGATGGTTGAACAACAGTCTGATGGTTGAACAACAGTTACAGTCTGATGGTTGAACAACAGTTAGAGTCTGATGGTTGAACAACAGTTACAGTCTGATGGTTGAACAACAGTCTGATGGTTGAACAACAGTCTGATGGTTGAACAACAGTCTGATGGTTGAACAACAGTTACAGTCTGATGGTTGAACAACAGTCTGATGGTTGAACAACAGTCTGATGGTTGAACAACAGTCTGATGGTTGAACAACAGTCTGATGGTTGAACAACAGTTACAGTCTGATGGTTGAACAACAGTTACAGTCTGATGGTTGAACAACAGTTACAGTCTGATGGTTGAACAACAGTCTGATGGTTGAACAACAGTTACAGTCTGATGGTTGAACAACAGTTACAGTCTGATGGTTGAACAACAGTTACAGTCTGACGGTTGAACAACAGTTACAGTCTGACGGTTGAACAACAGTTACATTCTGATGGTTGAACAACAGTCTGATGGTTGAACAACAGTTACAGTCTGATGGTTGAACAACAGTTACAGTCTGATGGTTGAACAACAGTTACAGTCTGACGGTTGAACAACAGTTACAGTCTGACGGTTGAACAACAGTTACAGTCTGACGGTTGAACAACAGTTACAGTCTGATGGTTGAACAACAGTCTGATGGTTGAACAACAGTTACAGTCTGATGGTTGAACAACAGTCTGATGGTTGAACAACAGTTACAGTCTGATGGTTGAACAACAGTCTGATGGTTGAACAACAGTTACAGTCTGATGGTTGAACAACAGTCTGATGGTTGAACAACAGTCTGATGGTTGAACAACAGTTACAGTCTGATGGTTGAACAACAGTTACAGTCTGATGAGCTGAGCAACGTGATCAGATCAGAGCTGTAGCAAAGTGATCAGATCAGAGCTGTAGCAACGTGATCAGAACAGAGCTGTGGCAACTAGAGATCTGTAGCAACGTGATCAGATCAGAGCTGAAGTAACGTGACCAGATCAGAGCTGTAGCAACGTGATCAGATCAGAGCTGTGGCAACTAGAGATCTGTAGCAACGTGATCAGATCAGAGCTGTAGTAATGTGACCAGATCAGAGCTGTAGCAACGTGATCAGATCAGAGCTGTAGCAACGTGATCAGATCAGAGCTGAAGCAACGTGATCAGATCAGAGTTGTAACAACTAGAGATCTGTAGCAACGTGATCAGATCAGAGCTGTAACAACTAGAGATCTGTAGCAACGTGACCAGATCAGAGCTGTAGCAACGTGATCAGATCAGAGCTGTAGCAACGTGACCAGATCAGAGATGTAGCAACGTGATCAGATCAGAGCTGTAACAACGTGATCAGATCAGAGCTGTAGCAACGTGATCAGATCAGAGCTGTAGCAACGTGATCAGATCAGAGCTGAAGTAACGTGACCAGATCAGAGCTGTAGCAATGTGATCAGATCAGAGCTGTGGCAACTAGAGATCTGTAGCAACGTGATCAGATCAGAGCTGTAGTAATGTGACCAGATCAGAGCTGTAGCAACGTGATCAGACCAGAGCTGTAGCAACGTGATCAGATCAGAGCTGAAGCAACGTGATCAGATCAGAGCTGTAACAACTAGAGATCTGTAGCAACGTGATCAGATCAGAGCTGTAACAACTAGAGATCTGTAGCAACGTGACCAGATCAGAGCTGTAGCAACGTGATCAGATCAGAGCTGTAACAACGTGATCAGATCAGAGCTGTAGCAACGTGATCAGATCAGAGCTGTAGCAACGTGATCAGATCAGAGCTGTAGCAACGTGACCAGATCAGAGCTGCAGCAACGTGACCAGATCAGAGCTGTAACAACTAGAGATCTGTAGCAACGTGATCAGATCAGAGCTGTCGCAACGTGATCAGATCAGAGCTGTAGCAATGTGATCAGATCAGAGCTGTAACAACTAGAGATCTGTAGCAACGTGATCAGATCAGAGCTGTAGCAACTAGAGATCTGTAGCAACGTGATCAGATCAGAGCTGTAGCAACTAGAGATCTGTAGCAACGTGATCAGATCAGAGCTGTAGCAACTAGAGATCTGTAGCAACGTGATCAGATCAGAGCTGTAGCAACGTGATCAGATCAGAGCTGTAGCAACGTGATCAGATCAGAGCTGTAACAACGTGATCAGATCAGAGCTGTAACAACGTGATCAGATCAGAGCTGTAGCAATGTGATCAGATCAGAGCTGTAGCAACTAGAGATCTGTAGCAACGTGATCAGATCAGAGCTGTAGCAACGTGATCAGATCAGAGCTGTAACAACGTGATCAGATCAGAGCTGTAGCAACGTGATCAGATCAGAGCTGAAGCAACGTGATCAGATCAGAGCTGTAGCAACGTGATCAGATCAGAGCTGTAGCAACGTGATCAGATCAGAGCTGAAGCAACTAGAGATCTGTAGCAACGTGATCAGATCAGAGCTGTAGCAACGTGATCAGATCAGAGCTGTAGCAACGTGATCAGATCAGAGCTGAAGCAACTAGAGATCTGTACTCTAGCAACATGTACCAGTCTGCTTCATGCCAAGCCACTTTCCCATCTTACCTAACTAACTAAGTCGCTGGCAGAGTGCAGCTTCCTGCCTCTCTAACTCTCCCAGTAAGCCATGGGGCACCACAACGGGATATTCAGGGGGACAATTTCACCGTAAGCAAAGATGACCGCTTTCCCTGCTCGGCTGCTAACTACTTATGACGATAAAAGAACACAGACTTAGAGTTTGGGAGGAAGTCCAAAGCTTGGCTTGTGTCAGATGGGAGCAGAGTACAGCCAGAGAACTATTCTCCCACTCCATCAAATGTTCTGCCAAATATCTGAACCACCCCTCGTACTCCCAAATCTCCAGAAGAGGTCACAACAGAGGTGTTTCCCAAAGCTCCTACAACAGACTTATTGTTCTCGCATGTGTGGTTGTAAAGGGTTCCAGGACATAGCTACCACAACATAGCTACCATAGCTTCCAGGACATAGCTACCACAACATAGCTACCATAGCTTCCAGGACATAGCTACCACAACATAGCTACCATAGCTTCCAGGACATAGCTACCACAACATAGCTACCATAGCTTCCAGGACATAGCTACCACAACTGAAATCATCAGCTTCTTTATTGAACGATTTACTGATTGTGTCTGGGATTTTTACAACAGGGCTCATTTACAAAAAGAGACCTGGGTCTCAATATGACTCCCTGGTAAATAAAGGTTAAATAAACAGTTTACCTAACATGGACCTAATTACTGGGCATCAGTGCGAGAGACTGTGGTTCACGTAGAATGTGTCAACGTGTCCCCATTGACAGGGTAGATTACAACACAGCAGCAATAAAGGACAGACTGAATTTCCCATCACATTTATTTATTTATTTATTTCACCTTTATTTAACCAGGTAGGCAAGTTGAGAACAAGTTCTCATTTACAATTGCGACCTGGCCAAGATAAAGCAAAGCAGTTCGACAGATACAACGACACAGAGTTACACATGGAGTAAAACAAACATACAGTCAATAATACAGTATAAACAAGTCTATATACAATGTGAGCAAATGAGGTGAGAAGGGAGGTAAAGGCAAAAAGGCCATGGTGGCAAAGTAAATACAATATAGCAAGTAAAACACTGGAATGGTAGTTTTGCAATGGAAGAATGTGCAAAGTAGAAATAAAAATAATGGGGTGCAAAGGAGCAAAATAAATAAATAAATAAAAATTAAATACAGTTGGGAAAGAGGTAGTTGTTTGGGCTAAATTATAGGTGGGCTATGTACAGGTGCAGTAATCTGTGAGCTGCTCTGACAGTTGGTGCTTAAAGCTAGTGAGGGAGATAGGTGTTTCCAGTTTCAGAGATTTTTGTAGTTCGTTCCAGTCATTGGCAGCAGAGAACTGGAAGGAGAGGCGGCCAAAGGAAGAATTGGTTTTGGGGGTGACTAGAGAGATATACCTGCTGGAGCGTGTGCTACAGGTGGGAGATGCTATGGTGACCAGCGAGCTGAGATAAGGGGGACTTTACCTAGCAGGGTCTTGTAGATGACATGGAGCCAGTGGGTTTGGCGACGAGTATGAAGCGAGGGCCAGCCAACGAGAGCGTAACACATAGCCTAACACAGCTGGTATGTTCATGGAATTAAAGAAAGAGGAGGTTAAAATAGTTCCCTAGTGATGTTTACAGGGTAAACACAACGTATGACGTCTCTGTCAGGGTATGATGACACCGTATTCTGTTGCGTTGAGAAAGTTATCATCCTGACACTGACAGGCTGCTATCAATGCTGATTAATCCTGCTGGCTGCTGCCACTCCTGTCCTGCTTACATCATGCCTGCTGCAGTGTCCTCTCCTGTCCTGCTTACATCATGCCTGCTGCAGTGTCCTCTCCTGTCCTGCTTGCATCATGCCTGCTGCAGTGTCCTGTCCTGCTTACATCATGCCTGCTGCATTGTCCTCTCCTGTCCTGCTTGCATCATGCCTGCTGCAGTGTCCTGTCCTGTCCTGTCCTGCTTGCATCATGCCTGCTGCAGTGTCCTGTCCTCTCCTGTCCTGCTTGCATCATGCCTGCTGCAGTGTCCTCTCCTGTCCTGCTTGCATCATGCCTGCTGCAGTGTCCTCTCCTGTCCTGCTTGCATCATGCCTGCTGCAGTGTCCTCTCCTGCTTGCATCATGCCTGCTGCAGTGTCCTCTCCTGCTTGCATCATGCCTGCTCCATAATGGCCAGTCACTCTGTAATGTACCACAGGGGCCTGTGTTAGGCCTGCTCACGCCATGTACTTCCATGTTACACAAGATATAGCTCAGTCTTAACTCTCTAGTGATCTGCAACCAAGTTACATACAGGCTATTATTCCTATTATCAGCCCGATAAGGACTTTGACGAGCTGGTTAAGCCTAACACAGAACCCAAACCGGTTGCGCGCGTGCGCCATCGTGCATACATGTATTTTGTCCCCCCACACCAAACGCGATCACGACACGCAGGTTAAAATATCAAAACAAACTCGAACACGTGGACAGGTTAAAATATCAAAACAAAAACTCCTCTACTCCGATAATTAATCCACACATAAAACGGCCAACCGAATCGTTTCTAGTCATCTCTCCTCCTTCCAGGCTTTTTCATCGTTTAACTTATATGGTGATCGCATCTAAACGTTCATTGTATTACCATGACTACCGGCAAAACAGTTTGTCTTTCAGTCACCCACGTGGGTATAACCAATGAGGAGATGGCACGTGGGTACCTGCAACTATAAACCAATGAGGAGATGGGAGAGGCAGAACTTTCAGCGCTTTTCAGTCTCTGTATAGTGTCTCAGTCTCTGTATAGTGTCTCAGTCTCTGTATAGTGTCTCAGTCTCTGTATAGTGTATCAGTCTCTGTATAGTGTCTCAGTCTCTGTATAGTGTATCAGTCTCTGTATAGTGTCTCAGTCTCTGTATGGTGTCTCAGTCTCTGTATAGTGTCTCAGTCTCTGTATAGTGTATCAGTCTCTGTATAGTGTCTCAGTCTCTGTATAGCGTCTCAGTCTCTGTATGGTGTCTCAGTCTCTGTATAGTGTCTCAGTCTCTGTATAGTGTCTCAGTCTCTGTATAGCGTCTCAGTCTCTGTATAGTGTCTCAGTCTCTGTATAGTGTATCAGTCTCTGTATAGTGTCTCAGTCTCTGTATAGTGTATCAGTCTCTGTATAGTGTCTCAGTCTCTGTATAGTGTCTCAGTCTCTGTATAGTGTATCAGTCTCTGTATAGTGTCTCAGTCTCTGTATAGTGTCTCAGTCTCTGTATAGTGTCTCAGTCTCTGTATAGTGTATCAGTCTCTGTATAGTGTCTCAGTCTCTGTATGGTGTCTCTGTCTCTGTATAGTGTCTCAGTCTCTGTATAGTGTCTCAGTCTCTGTATAGTGTATCAGTCTCTGTATAGTGTCTCAGTCTCTGTATGGTGTCTCTGTCTCTGTATAGTGTATCAGTCTCTGTATGGTGTCTCTGTCTCTGTATGGTGTCTCAGTCTCTGTATAGTGTCTCAGTCTCTGTATGGTGTCTCAGTCTCTGTATAGTGTATCAGTCTCAGTCTCTGTATAGTGTCTCAGTCTCTGTATAGTGTCTCAGTCTCTGTATAGTGTATCAGTCTCTGTATAGTGTCTCAGTCTCTGTATGGTGTCTCAGTCTCTGTATAGTGTCTCAGTCTCTGTATGGTGTCTCTGTCTCTGTATAGTGTCTCAGTCTCTGTATAGTGTCTCAGTCTCTGTATAGTGTCTCAGTCTCTGTATAGTGTCTCAGTCTCTGTATAGTGTCTCAGTCTCTGTATAGTGTATCAGTCTCTGTATAGTGTCTCAGTCTCTGTATGGTGTCTCAGTCTCTGTATAGTGTATCAGTCTCAGTCTCTGTATAGTGTCTCAGTCTCTGTATAGTGTCTCAATCTCTGTATAGTGTATCAGTCTCTGTATAGTGTCTCAGTCTCTGTATGGTGTCTCAGTCTCTGTATAGTGTCTCAGTCTCTGTATAGTGTCTCAGTCTCTGTATAGTGTCTCAGTCTCTGTATAGTGTATCAGTCTCTGTATAGTGTCTCAGTCTCTGTATAGCGTCTCAGTCTCTGTATAGCGTCTCAGTCTCTGTATAGTGTATCAGTCTCTGTATAGTGTCTCAGTCTCTGTATAGTGTATCAGTCTCTGTATAGTGTCTCAGTCTCTGTATGGTGTCTCTGTCTCTGTATAGTGTCTCAGTCTCTGTATAGTGTCTCAGTCTCTGTATAGTGTATCAGTCTCTGTATAGTGTCTCAGTCTCTGTATGGTGTCTCTGTCTCTGTATAGTGTATCAGTCTCTGTATGGTGTCTCTGTCTCTGTATGGTGTCTCAGTCTCTGTATAGTGTCTCAGTCTCTGTATAGTGTCTCAGTCTCTGTATAGTGTCTCAGTCTCTGTATAGTGTCTCAGTCTCTGTATAGTGTCTCAGTCTCTGTATAGTGTCTCAGTCTCTGTATAGTGTCTCAGTCTCTGTATAGTGTATCAGTCTCTGTATAGTGTCTCAGTCTCTGTATGGTGTCTCAGTCTCTGTATAGTGTATCAGTCTCAGTCTCTGTATAGTGTCTCAGTCTCTGTATAGTGTCTCAGTCTCTGTATAGTGTATCAGTCTCTGTATAGTGTCTCAGTCTCTGTATGGTGTCTCAGTCTCTGTATAGTGTCTCAGTCTCTGTATAGTGTCTCAGTCTCTGTATAGTGTCTCAGTCTCTGTATAGTGTCTCAGTCTCTGTATAGTGTCTCAGTCTCTGTATGGTGTCTCAGTCTCTGTATAGTGTCTCAGTCTCTGTATAGTGTATCAGTCTCTGTATAGTGTCTCAGTCTCTGTATAGTGTCTCAGTCTCTGTATAGTGTCTCAGTCTCTGTATAGTGTATCAGTCTCTGTATAGTGTATCAGTCTCTGTATAGTGTCTCAGTCTCTGTATAGTGTATCAGTCTCTGTATAGTGTCTCTGTCTCTGTATAGTGTCTCAGTCTCTGTATAGTGTCTCAGTCTCTGTATAGTGTCACTGTCTCAGTCTCTGTATAGTGTATCAGTCTCTGTATAGTGTATCAGTCTCTGTATAGTGTATCAGTCTCTGTATAGTGTCTCAGTCTCTGTGTAGTGTATCAGTCTCTGTATAGTGTCTCAGTCTCTGTATAGTGTCTCAGTCTCTGTATAGTGTCTCAGTCTCTGTATAGAGTATCAGGCTCAGTCTCTGTATAGTGTCTCAGTCTCTGTATAGAGTATCAGTCTCAGTCTCTGTATAGTGTCTCAGTCTCTGTATAGTGTCTCAGTCTCTGTATAGTGTCTCAGTCTCTGTATAGTGTCTCAGTCTCTGTATAGTGTCTCAGTCTCTGTATTGTGTCTCAGTCTCTGTATAGTGTCTCAGTCTCTGTATAGTGTCTCAGTCTCTGTATAGTGTATCAGTCTCTGTATAGTGTCTCAGTCTCTGTATAGTGTATCAGTCTCTGTATAGTGTCTCAGTCTCTGTATAGTGTCTCAGTCTCTGTATAGTGTCTCAGTCTCTGTATAGTGTCTGTATAGTGTCTCAGTCTCTGTATAGTGTATCAGTCTCTGTATAGTGTCTCAGTCTCTGTATAGTGTCTCAGTCTCTGTATAGTGTGTCTCAGTCTCTGTATAGTGTCTCAGTCTCTGTATAGTGTCTCAGTCTCTGTATAGTGTCTCAGTCTCTGTATAGTGTCTCAGTCTCTGTATGGTGTCTCAGTCTCTGTATAGTGTCTCAGTCTCTGTATAGTGTATCAGTCTCTGTATAGTGTCTCAGTCTCTGTATAGTGTCTCAGTCTCTGTATAGTGTCTCAGTCTCTGTATAGTGTATCAGTCTCTGTATAGTGTATCAGTCTCTGTATAGTGTCTCAGTCTCTGTATAGTGTATCAGTCTCTGTATAGTGTCTCTGTCTCTGTATAGTGTCTCAGTCTCTGTATAGTGTCTCAGTCTCTGTATAGTGTCACTGTCTCAGTCTCTGTATAGTGTATCAGTCTCTGTATAGTGTATCAGTCTCTGTATAGTGTATCAGTCTCTGTATAGTGTCTCAGTCTCTGTGTAGTGTATCAGTCTCTGTATAGTGTCTCAGTCTCTGTATAGTGTCTCAGTCTCTGTATAGTGTCTCAGTCTCTGTATAGTGTCTCAGTCTCTGTATAGTGTCTCAGTCTCTGTATAGTGTCTCAGTCTCTGTATAGTGTCTCAGTCTCTGTATGGTGTCTCAGTCTCTGTATGGTGTCTCTGTCTCTGTATAGTGTCTCAGTCTCTGTATAGTGTCTCAGTCTCTGTATGGTGTCTCAGTCTCTGTATAGTGTATCAGTCTCAGTCTCTGTATAGTGTCTCAGTCTCTGTATAGTGTATCAATCTCTGTATAGTGTCTCAGTCTCTGTATGGTGTCTCAGTCTCTGTATAGTGTATCAGTCTCAGTCTCTGTATAGTGTCTCAGTCTCTGTATAGTGTCTCAGTCTCTGTATAGTGTATCAGTCTCTGTATAGTGTCTCAGTCTCTGTATGGTGTCTCAGTCTCTGTATAGTGTCTCAGTCTCTGTATAGTGTCTCAGTCTCTGTATAGTGTCTCAGTCTCTGTATAGTGTCTCAGTCTCTGTATAGTGTCTCAGTCTCTGTATAGTGTCTCAGTCTCTGTATAGTGTATCAGTCTCTGTATAGTGTCTCAGTCTCTGTATAGTGTCTCAGTCTCTGTATAGTGTATCAGTCTCTGTATAGTGTCTCAGTCTCTGTATAGTGTATCAGTCTCTGTATGGTGTCTCAGTCTCTGTATAGTGTCTCAGTCTCTGTATAGTGTCTCAGTCTCTGTATAGTGTATCAGTCTCTGTATAGTGTATCAGTCTCTGTATAGTGTCTCAGTCTCTGTATAGTGTATCAGTCTCTGTATAGTGTATCAGTCTCTGTATGGTGTCTCAGTCTCTGTATAGTGTCTCAGTCTCTGTATAGTGTCTCAGTCTCTGTATAGTGTCTCAGTCTCTGTATAGTGTCTCAGTCTCTGTATAGTGTCTCAGTCTCTGTATAGTGTCTCAGTCTCTGTATAGTGTATCAGTCTCTGTATAGTGTCTCAGTCTCTGTATAGTGTATCAGTCTCTGTATAGTGTCTCAGTCTCTGTATGGTGTCTCAGTCTCTGTATAGTGTCTCAGTCTCTGTATAGTGTCTCAGTCTCTGTATAGTGTCTCAGTCTCTGTATAGTGTATCAGTCTCTGTATAGTGTCTCAGTCTCTGTATGGTGTCTCAGTCTCTGTATAGTGTCTCAGTCTCTGTATAGTGTCTCAGTCTCTGTATAGTGTCTCAGTCTCTGTATAGTGTCTCAGTCTCTGTATAGTGTCTCAGTCTCTGTATGGTGTCTCAGTCTCTGTATAGTGTCTCAGTCTCTGTATAGTGTCTCAGTCTCTGTATAGTGTATCAGTCTCTGTATAGTGTCTCAGTCTCTGTATAGTGTCTCAGTCTCTGTATAGTGTATCAGTCTCTGTATAGTGTATCAGTCTCTGTATAGTGTCTCAGTCTCTGTATAGTGTATCAGTCTTTGTATAGTGTCTCTGTCTCTGTATAGTGTCTCAGTCTCTGTATAGTGTCTCAGTCTCTGTATAGTGTCACTGTCTCAGTCTCTGTATAGTGTATCAGTCTCTGTATAGTGTATCAGTCTCTGTATAGTGTCTCAGTCTCTGTGTAGTGTATCAGTCTCTGTATAGTGTCTCAGTCTCTGTATAGTGTCTCAGTCTCTGTATAGTGTCTCAGTCTCTGTATAGTGTCTCAGTCTCTGTATAGTGTATCAGGCTCAGTCTCTGTATAGTGTCTCAGTCTCTGTATAGAGTATCAGTCTCAGTCTCTGTATAGTGTCTCAGTCTCTGTATAGTGTCTCAGTCTCTGTATAGTGTAGCAGTATCAGTCTCAGTCTCTGTATAGTGTCTCAGTCTCTGTATATTGTCACAGTATCAATCTCTGTATTGTGTATCAGTCTCTGTATAGTGTCTCAGTCTCTGTATAGTGTCTCAGTCTCTGTATTGTGTATCAGTCTCTGTATAGTGTCTCAGTCTCTGTATAGTGTCTCAGTCTCTGTATAGTGTATCAGTCTCTGTATAGTGTCTCAGTCTCTGTATGGTGTCTCAGTCTCTGTATAGTGTCTCAGTCTCTGTATAGTGTCTCAGTCTCTGTATAGTGTATCAGTCTCTGTATAGTGTCTCAGTCTCTGTATGGTGTCTCAGTCTCTGTATAGTGTCTCAGTCTCTGTATAGTGTCTCAGTCTCTGTATAGTGTCTCAGTCTCTGTATAGTGTCTCAGTCTCTGTATAGTGTCTCAGTCTCTGTATGGTGTCTCAGTCTCTGTATAGTGTCTCAGTCTCTGTATAGTGTATCAGTCTCTGTATAGTGTCTCAGTCTCTGTATAGTGTCTCAGTCTCTGTATAGTGTCTCAGTCTCTGTATAGTGTATCAGTCTCTGTATAGTGTATCAGTCTCTGTATAGTGTCTCAGTCTCTGTATAGTGTATCAGTCTTTGTATAGTGTCTCTGTCTCTGTATAGTGTCTCAGTCTCTGTATAGTGTCTCAGTCTCTGTATAGTGTCACTGTCTCAGTCTCTGTATAGTGTATCAGTCTCTGTATAGTGTATCAGTCTCTGTATAGTGTATCAGTCTCTGTATAGTGTCTCAGTCTCTGTGTAGTGTATCAGTCTCTGTATAGTGTCTCAGTCTCTGTATAGTGTCTCAGTCTCTGTATAGTGTCTCAGTCTCTGTATAGAGTATCAGTCTCAGTCTCTGTATAGTGTCTCAGTCTCTGTATAGAGTATCAGTCTCAGTCTCTGTATAGTGTCTCAGTCTCTGTATAGTGTCTCAGTCTCTGTATAGAGTATCAGTCTCAGTCTCTGTATAGTGTCTCAGTCTCTGTATATTGTCACAGTATCAATCTCTGTATTGTGTATCAGTCTCTGTATAGTGTCTCAGTCTCTGTATAGTGTCTCAGTCTCTGTATTGTGTCTCAGTCTCTGTATAGTGTCTCAGTCTCTGTATAGTGTATCAGTCTCTGTATAGTGTCTCAGTCTCTGTATAGTGTCTCAGTCTCTGTATAGTGTATCAGTCTCTGTATAGTGTATCAGTCTCTGTATAGTGTCACTGTCTCAGTCTCTGTATAGTGTCTCAGTCTCTGTATAGTGTCTCAGTCTCTGTATAGTGTCTCAGTCTCTGTATAGTGTATCAGTCTCTGTATAGTGTATCAGTCTCTGTATAGTGTCTCAGTCTCTGTATAGTGTCTCAGTCTCTGTATAGTGTCTCAGTCTCTGTATAGTGTCTCGGTCTCTGTATAGTGTATCAGTCTCTGTATAGTGTCACTGTCTCAGTCTCTGTATAGTGTCTCAGTCTCTGTATAGTGTCTCAGTCTCTGTATAGTGTCTCAGTCTCTGTATTGTGTATCAGTCTCTGTATAGTGTCTCAGTCTCTGTATAGTGTATCAGTCTCTGTATAGTGTCTCAGTCTCTGTATAGTGTCTCAGTCTCTGTATAGTGTCTCAGTCTCTGTATGGTGTCTCAGTCTCTGTATAGTGTCACTGTCTCAGTCTCTGTATAGTGTCTCAGTCTCTGTATAGTGTCACTGTCTCAGTCTCTGTATAGTGTCTCAGTCTCTGTATAGTGTCTCAGTCTCTGTATAGTGTCTCAGTCTCTGTATAGTGTCACTTCTCAGTCTCTGTATAGTGTCTCAGTCTCTGTATAGTGTCTCAGTCTCTGTATAGTGTATCAGTCTCTGTATAGTGTCTCAGTCTCTGTATAGTGTCTCAGTCTCTGTATAGTGTCTCAGTCTCTGTATAGTGTATCAGTCTCTGTATAGAGTATCAGTCTCTGTATAGTGTCTCAGTCTCTGTATAGTGTATCAGTCTTTGTATAGTGTCTCGGTCTCTGTATAGTGTATCAGCCTCTGTATAGTGTATCAGTCTCTGTATAGTGTCTCTGTCTCTGTATAGTGTCTCAGTCTCTATGTAGTGTCACTGTCTCAGTCTCTGTATAGTGTATCAGTCTTTGTATAGTGTCTCGGTCTCTGTATAGTGTATCAGTCTCTGTATAGTGTCACTGTCTCAGTCTCTGTATAGTGTCTCAGTCTCTGTATAGTGTCTCAGTCTCTGTATAGTGTCTCAGTCTCTGTATTGTGTATCAGTCTCTGTATAGTGTCTCAGTCTCTGTATAGTGTCTCAGTCTCTGTATAGTGTATCAGTCTCTGTATAGTGTCTCAGTCTCTGTATAGTGTCTCAGTCTCTGTATAGTGTATCAGTCTCTGTATAGTGTATCAGTCTCTGTATAGTGTCTCAGTCTCTGTATAGTGTCTCAGTCTCTGTATAGTGTCTCAGTCTCTGTATAGTGTCTCAGTCTCTGTGTAGTGTATCAGTCTCTGTGTAGTGTATCAGTCTCTGTATAGTGTCTCAGTCTCTGTGTAGCGTCTCAGTCTCTGTATAGTGTCTCAGTCTCTGTATAGTGTCTCAGTCTCTGTATAGTGTCTCAGTCTCTGTATAGTGTATCAGTCTCTGTATAGTGTCTCAGTCTCTGTATAGTGTCTCAGTCTCTGTATAGTGTCTCAGTCTCTGTATGGTGTCTCAGTCTCTGTATAGTGTCACTGTCTCAGTCTCTGTATAGTGTCTCAGTCTCTGTATAGTGTCTCAGTCTCTGTATAGTGTCTCAGTCTCTGTATAGTGTCTCAGTCTCTGTATAGTGTCTCAGTCTCTGTATAGTGTCTCAGTCTCTGTATAGTGTCTCAGTCTCTGTATAGTGTCTCAGTCTCTGTATAGTGTATCAGTCTCTGTATACTGTCTCAGTCTCTGTATAGTGTATCAGTCTCTGTATAGTGTCTCAGTCTCTGTATAGTGTCTCGGTCTCTGTATAGTGTCTCAGTCTCTGTATAGTGTCACTGTCTCAGTCTCTGTATAGTGTCTCAGTCTCTGTATAGTGTCTCAGTCTCTGTATAGTGTCTCAGTCTCTGTATAGTGTCACTTCTCGGTCTCTGTATAGTGTATCAGTCTCTGTATAGAGTATCAGTCTCTGTATAGTGTCTCAGTCTCTGTATAGTGTATCAGTCTTTGTATAGTGTCTCGGTCTCTGTATAGTGTATCAGTCTCTGTATAGTGTATCAGTCTCTGTATAGTGTCTCTGTCTCTGTATAGTGTCTCAGTCTCTATGTAGTGTCACTGTCTCAGTCTCTGTATAGTGTATCAGTCTTTGTATAGTGTCTCGGTCTCTGTATAGTGTATCAGTCTCTGTATAGTGTCACTGTCTCAGTCTCTGTATAGTGTATCAGTCTCTGTATAGTGTCTCAGTCTCTGTATAGTGTCTCAGTCTCTGTATAGTGTATCAGTCTCTGTATAGTGTATCAGTCTCTGTATAGTGTCTCAGTCTCTGTATAGTGTCTCAGTCTCTGTATAGTGTCTCAGTCTCTGTGTATTGTCTCTGTCTCTGTCTCTGTGTAGTGTCTTAAGACTCGTCCTAGAGCTGGCCGCCCGGCCAAACTGAGCAATCTGGGGAGAAGGGCCTTGGTCAGGGAGGTGACCAAGAGCCCGATGGTCAGTCTGACAGAACTCTAGAGTTCCTCTGTGGAGATGGGAAACCTTCCTGAAGAACAATCCTCTCTGCAGAACTCCATCAATCAGGCCTTTATGGTAGAGAAGCTACATGACAGCCCGCTTGGAGTTTGCCAAAAGGCACCTAAAGACTCTCAGACCATGAGCAACAAGATTCTCTGGTCTGGTGAAAATAATATTGAACTCTTTGGCCTGAAGGCCAAGAATCACGTCTGGAGGAAACCTGGCACCATCCCTTCGGTGAAGCATGGTGGTGGCAGCATCATTCTGTGGGGATTTTTTTCAGCGGCAGGGACTGGGAGACTAGTCAGGATCGAGGCAAAGATGAACGGAGCAAAGTACAGAGAGATCCTTGATGAAAACCTGCTCCAGGGCACTCAGGACCTCAGATTGGGGCGAAGGTTCACCTTCCAACAGGACAACAACCCTAAGCACACAGCCAAGACAACGAAGGAGTGGCTTCAGGACAATTCTCTGAATTTCTTTGAGTGGCCAAGCCAGAGCCTGGACTTGAACCCGATAGAACATCTCTGGAGACCTGAAAACAGCTGTGCAGCGACGCTCCTCATCCAACCTGACAGAGCTTGAGAGGATCTGCAGAGAAGAATGGGAGAAACTCCCCAAATACAGGTGTTGTCACGTTTGTTGTAATAATGATGGTCGGACCAAGGCGCAGCGTACTTGGAGTTCCACATACTTTTAATGAATAAAGTGAAACTTAAGCAAATACAAAACAAATAAGGAATAAACTAACCGTGACGACAATGCAGTGTGAACAGAAAACATAGAAAATATAAACTAGAACAACCCCCCCAGTCACGCCCTGACCTACTCTACCATTGAAAATAAAAGCTTTCTATGGTCAGGACGTGCCAGCTGTGCCAAGCATGTAGCGTCAGCTGTGCCAAGCATGTAGCATCATACCCAAGAAGACTCAAGGCTGTAATCGCTGCCAAAGGTGCTTCAACAAAGTACTGAGTAAAGGGTCTGAATACTTGTGATATTTCAGTTTTGTATATTTAATACATTTGCAAACATTAAAAAAAACAAAAACGTTTTTGCTTTGTCATTATGGGGTATTGTGTGTAGATTGATGAGGGAAAAAAACTGTTTAATCCATTTTAGAATAAGGCTGTAATGTAACAAAATGTGGAAAAGTCAAGGGGTCTGAATACTTTCCGAATGCACTTGATGTTCCCAATGCCAATAAAGCCCTTTAAATTTAGAGTGGTATAAAGAGAGAGCGATAACATATGTTCCCAATGCCAATAAAGCCCTTTGAATTTAGAGTGGTATAAAGAGAGAGCGATAACATATGTTACCAATGCCAATAAAGCCCTTTGAATTGAATTCCGAGAGAGACTCAGTTTACTCACAGGGAGGAATGTAGGCCCTGAGGCAGACCTGGACACACGGCAACTCAAATGGTCTCACTGTCTGTGGTGTCGGCAGGACATTTCACCCCCAGAGACCCAGCTCTGAAAGCCTGTCTCAGATGACTATAACACAGTAGAGTGATGACTGTTATGTGTGAATCTAATGAAGACAAAGTTGTTACATTGCAGGAATAAAGATTCAGAATAGCGTCCAGTTGCCTGAGGGGAAGAATAGTCATGTTCAACACCATGTCAACGTATTCTATAAAGGATAACAAATGTATGTAAATGAAAACTAAACGTCATGTTTTAGATATGAAGGGTTCAGTTAGGCAGTGGTGGCTCTAGATCACCAGCAGGACAGAGAGACAGTCCTGTATGTGGGAGGAGAGGTATTGCATAGGGGCCTTGTGTTTTTCTGTAGTAAACAACACTGCAGTAAGGATGTACTAGTGAGCCAACAGTGCAGTAAGGATGCAGTAAGTTTGGACTAGTGAACCAACAGTGCAGTAGGATGGACTAGTGAACCAACAGTGCAGTAGGCTGGACTAGTGAACCAACAGTGAGTCAAATGTAACGGAGTCCATTGCCCGTGTTGTGAATGGTTCCTGTTCATACATGGATTTGTACATTGCTAGACATGACTGGCTTGTTGACCAGCGAGGTGGTTTCACCAACAACACACACGCATGAACATTGTTGTGTAAGGGGAAGCTGGTATGATGTTGATGATGATGTGTTTTCCTGTGAGCCAAATACACCAGATATTGTTGTTGATGGGGGGAGGCCAGGGGGAGGTGCTCATTGTGCAAGTTGGCTGCTCATTGGATGGCTACATGGAGCAGGCCGTTCGCTGGAAGCTGCTTAAGTACCAGCCCCTCATGGCACACTGGACATCCACTGGTGTAGGTGTCAGCTGGTCGCGCCGTTATTCGGCAGTCTTGACCACGTACACAGGCTTGTTCTGTGTAGCCTGACAGAAACTAGGGCAAAGCAGTTGGCTAGGTACTGCTCTGTTTCAGCTGTCGTGGGACTAGGGCAAAGCAGTTAGCTAGGTTACTGCTCTGTTTCAGCTGTCGTGGGACCAGGGCAAAGCCGTTAGCTAGGTTACTGCTCTGTTTCAGCTGTCGTGAGACTAGGGCAAAGCAGTTGGCTAGGTACTGCTCTGTTTCAGCTGTCGTGGGACTAGGGCAAAGCAGTTGGCTAGGTACTGCTCTGTTTCAGCTGTAGTGGGACTAGGGCAAAGCAGTTGGCTAGGTACTGCTCTGTTTCAGCTGTCGTGGGACTAGGGCAAAGCAGTTGGCTAGGTACTGCTCTGTTTCAGCTGTCGTGAGACTAGGACAAAGCAGTTGGCTAGGTTACTGCTCTGTTCAGCTGTCGTGGGACTAGGGCAAAGCAGTTGGCCAGGTACAGCTCTGTTCAGCTGAAGTGGGACCAGGGCAAAGCAGTTAGCTAGGTTACTGCTCTGTTTCAGCTGTCATGGGACTAGGGCAAAGCAGTTAGCTAGGTTACTGCTCTGTTTCAGCTGTAGTGGGACTAGGGCAAAGCAGTTAGCTAGGTTACTGCTCTGTTTCAGCTGTCGTGGGACTAGGGCAAAGCAGTTGGCTAGGTACTGCTCTGTTTCAGCTGTAGTGGGACTAGGGCAAAGCAGTTAGCTAGGTTACTGCTCTGTTTCAGCTGTCGTGGGACTAGGGCAAAGCAGTTAGCTAGGTTACTGCTCTGTTTCAGCTGTCGTGGGACTAGGGCAAAGCAGTTAGCTAGGTACTGCTCTGTTTCAGCTGTAGTGGGACCAGGGCAAAGCAGTTGGCTAGGTACTGCTCTGTTTCAGCTGTAGTGGGACTAGGGCAAAGCAGTTGGCTAGGTACTGCTCTGTTTCAGCTGTAGTGGGCAGCCTAGCTGTTTAAGGAAGGAAGTGCTTTATGTTGTGCACTGAAGTGTTATATGTTGTGTGAATTAAAGGGTGTGTCTAGTCCAGTAGTTTGCATATTATATACAGTAGTTGGCACACCTCTCCAATCTCTAGTAGTTCTAAGGGGTCTTTTGCCAGAGGTTACCTCAGCATATGCTTCTGTCCCATCATCAAGCCTTTGAAACTTTAGCTTAGCTTTCTCCGTCTGCATGTGTGGTGTGTAAACAATGTCCATAGGTTAGCATAGCATAGCATAGCATAGCATAGCATAGCATAGCATAGCTACAACGTTCTAATAGAAGGTAGCTTTTCCAAAACAGCGTTGTTTCTTGTATTAGAGTCTTTAGAGAACTGCTTTACTTTGATGTCCTTTGTCTTCTGTCTTTTTATTGAGTTGTTAACTAGCTCGTTTTTTGATAGCTAACTATCTTCTTTTAGGAGAGTCCCTAACAACTGCTTAACAACCCAGCTAGCTAAGCTAACTGCACAATCTTATAGGCCTATTTTCTTCATTTGTTGCTTGTTTTGTCTCACATTCAGTTGTCTTTTGTTTTTTCCAATGTACTTCACTTTAAAAACCATGCTAATTTCAATATTTGTAGGAGCTCATTTTTTTCAGCAGCTGCTGCTCAAGTTGAAACTATTCTCTCAATTCAATTCAAGGGCTTTATTGGCATGGGAAACATATGTAACATCGCCAAAGCAAGTGATCTGTCTCCCTCTGATCTGTCTCTCTAATCTATCTGTTTCTCTCTCTCTGACCTCTCCCCCCCTCTCTTTCCCCCTCTCTCTCTCTCCACCAATCTCTCTCCCTATGATCTCTCTCTCTCTTCGACCCGTCTCCCTCTCCTCCCTCTCTATCCCTCTCTCTCTCCACCCCTCTCTCTCTCCACCCCTCTCTCTCTCTGACCTCTCTCCCCCTCTCTTTCCCCCTCTCTCTCTCTCCACCAATCTCTCTCACTATGATCTCTCTCTCTTTCGACCCGTCTCCCTCTCCTCCCTCTCTATCCCTCTCTCTCTCTCTCTCCACCCCTCTCTCTCTCTCCACCAATCTCTCTCCCTATGATCTCTCTCTCTTTTGACAGTCTCCCTCTCCTCCCCCTCTCTCTAATAACTGACACAGCAGCTGCTGAGGTGTTGAGGAAACTCTCACACACTTCCGTGACACACACACACACACACACACACACACACACACACACACTCACACACACACAGTCCTTCCTCTTTCATTACAGTTGTCTGAGGCTTCCCAGCCCAGTCTTGTTGCTGTCCTTGTGTCTGGGGGTTCAACACATACACATGCAAATCTAACCACTCGTGAAGTCTTGTGTGTCCTAAACAATCCCTATTGATCTCAATAAAGCCATCTCCACGGTAACAGCTGAATGTTCCAATAACCAGCATTCAAATAGAGAGGCAAGAGCCATCTGAACTGAACCCAGTGTTAAAGAGAACAAAGTTAACTCCTAGCAGGTTGTGTCACAGAAAATACCAGAACAGGAAGTTACTATAGTGTGGTAGACCACAGATCATATTTCAAGTCCTGTTGTCTGTGTAGAAGTGCTGTTGGCCTTCTCCTGGAACCCTCCAATACTGTCCGTCTGTCCCACACGTGACTTAATGAACTTCCTGCTGAACACATTCCTAACCTCTTTTGAATTATTGTATACTTCCTTAGAAGGAGTTCCCCTATATGTTCTCTATAACAGCAGTTCCTTACTGGGAGGTTAGCCTGCCTATAGGGCCCGTTGAGGGGACAGTTTTGAACCAGAGATTGGGGTTTCTACAGGTTCATTTCCACATTGGCTGAAAATAGACTACCCGAAGACAGGTTGAGAAAGTTGAATAACATGGTAATAAACCGTTTGGGAAATCACCTTAACTATTATGTTCCATTATCATATAGTATGTTTATCTCCATTATCCTGTCCTGTGTTTATGTCCATTATCATATCATATGTTATCTCCATTATCCTGTCCTGTGTTTATGTCCATTATCATATCATATGTTATCTCCATTATCCTGTCCTGTATTTATGTCCATTATCATATCGTATGTTATCTCCATTATCATGTCCTGTGTTTATGTCCATTATCATATATTATGTTATCTCCATTATCATGTCATGTGTGTATCTCCATTATCATATAGTATGTTATCTCCATTATCATGTCTTGTGTTTATGTCCATTATCATATAGTATGTTATCTCCATTATCCTGTCCTGTGTTTTTATCTCCATTGTGATATAGTATGTTTATCTACGTGAGCATGTCCTGTGTTTATCTCCATTATCACATAGCATGTTTTCTCCATTTTCCTGTCTTATGGTTATCTCCATTATCCTGTCCTACGTTTATCGCCATTAAAGTATCCTATATTTATCTCCATTACAGTATCCTATCCTACATTTAACACCATTATCCTGTCCTACGTTTATCTCCATTACAGTATCCTATATTTATCTCCATTACAGTATCCTATCCTACATTTAACACCATTATCCTGTCCTACGTTTATCGCCATTACAGTATCCTATATTTATCTCCATTACAGTATCCTATCCTACATTTAACACCATTATCCTGTCCTACGTTTATCGCCATTACAGTATCCTATATTTATCTCCATTACAGTATCCTATCCTACATTTAACACCATTATCCTGTCCAATATTTAACTTGCTGTAAACTGTAACTAGCTCCTGTCCTATACACATCAACAAGCCAGCTGTTTGCATTTCTCTGTTGTCCTCCTTTACAGCACTCCCCAGGATCAGGCAGGCTGGCTGGCCAGTCAACATGTGGGGCTGGGATTAACACTAAGGAGGAGTCATTATAAAGACTAAATACACAAACACTGATCTTAGAGCTAAATAAGATGTTTATAACAGCTCATAATAATGACATACAGTACATTATAATCTACATACAGAACACAGAGCATAGAGCTACATAACAGGTCTATAAGAGCTCATAAAACAGTAATAACAGTTCAGGAGAAACAGCAACACACTCACCTCCCCAGCTCTTCACCAATCTCATAGAAGTCCTCTACTCTCTGTTGCTTGAAAACAGCCATGCCCAATGTCCTCATTGAGGGTCGATACGTCCTCGTAAACGATAAACATGTAACTCTGTCTTCAGTCTGAGTGACACAACGAGAGAGAATTGCCTGTTCAGTTCTGAGCGACAAAACAAGAGAGAATGAGAGCAGAATGAGAGCAGCGCAGCAACGCACTGACGAGCGATTGTGAGACGAGGACTGACATCTCTACCCACATGTCCCAGCATGCTGCACTACATTCCAGCTCAAACGAAAAGGAGGTGCAACTCCATGTGTTCCATAAGCCAGGATATGATCATTCTGAGGGCTGAGCCAGGATAGGATCCTTCTGAGGCAGAGCCAGGATAGGATCCTCCTGAAGCTGAGCCAGGATAGGATCCTTCTGAAGCTGAGCCTAACACTACAGGCCAATGGGCATGACTATGGCCTTGGAGAAAAAAACTATTAGGTATCATCCCAAAAGGCACCCTATAGACCTATGGGTCTCCCTATGGGTCTCCCTATAGACCTATGGGTCTCCCTATGGGCCTCCCTATAGACCTATGGGTCTCCCTATGGGTCTCCCTGTGGGTCTCATGGGTCTCCCTATGGGTCTCCCTATAGACCTCCCTATGGGCCTCCCTATGGGTCTCCCTATGGGCCTCCCTATGGGCCCTATGGGCCTCCCTATGGGTCTCCCTATGGGTCTCCCTACGGGTCTCCCTATGGGCCTCCCTATGGGTCTCATGGGCCTCCCTATGGGTCTCCCTATGGGATTCCCTATGGGTCTCCCTATGGGCCTCCCTATAGACCTTCCTATGGACCTCCCTATGGGTCTCCCTATGGGCCTCCCTATAGACCTCCCTATGGACCTCCCTATAGACCGCCCTATAGACCTCCCTATAGACCTCCCTATGGGTCTATCCTATGGGTCTCATGGGTCTCCCTATGGGTCCTATGGGCCTCCCTATGGGTCTCATGGGTCTCCCTATAGGTCTCCTTATGGGTCTCCATACAGGTCTCCCTATGGGTCTCCCTATGGGTCTCCCTACAGGCCTCCCTATGGGTCTCCCTATAGACCTCCCTATGGGTCTCCCCATGGGCCTCCCTATGGGTCTCCCTATGGGCCTCCCAATGCGTCTCCCTATGGGCCTCCATATAGACCTCCCTATAGCCTCCCTATGGACCTCCCTATGGGTCTCCCTATAGACCTATGGGTCTCCCTATAGGCCTCCCTATAGACCTATGGGTCTCCCTATGGGTCTCCCTGTGGGTCCTATGGGCCTCCCTATAGGCCTCCCTATAGACCTATGGGTCTCCCTGTGGGTCCTATGGGCCTCCCTATAGGCCTCCCTATAGACCTATGGGTCTCCCTATAGGCCTCCCTATGGGTCTCCCTATGGGCCTCCCTATGGGTCTCCCTATAGACCTATGGGTCTCCCTATGGGCCTCCCTATGGGTCTCCCTATGGGCCTCCCTATGGGCCTACCTATTGATCTCTCTATGGGCCTCATGGGTCTCCTTATGGACCTCCCTATAGACCTCTCTATGGACCTGCCTATGGGTCTCCCTATAGACCTCCCTATGGGTCTCCCTATGGGTCTCATGGGTCTACCTATGGGCCACCCTGTGGGTCTCATGGGTCTCCCTATAGGTCTCCCTATGGGCCTCCCTATGGGCCTCCCTATATACCTCCCTATAGACCTCCCTATGGGCCTCCCTATGGGTCTCATAGGTCTCCCTATGGGCCTCCCTATGGGTCTCATGGGTTTCCCTATGGGTCCTATGGGCCTCCCTATAGGCCCCCCTATGGGTCTCATGGGCCTCCCTATGGGTCTCCCTATGGACCTCCCTATAGACCTCCCTATGGGCCTCCCTATAGACCTCCCTATGGGTCTCCCTATGGGCCTCCCTATGGGTCCTATGGGCCTCCCTTTAGGCCTCTCTATGGGTTTCATGGGTCTCCATATGGGTCTCATGGGTCTCCCTATGGGTCTCCCTATGGGTCCTATGGGCTTCCCTATAGGCCTCCCTATGGGTCTCATGGGCCTCCCTGTAGGACTCCTTATGGGTCTCCATACGGGTCTACCTACGGGTCTCCCTTTGGGCCTCCCTATGGGTCCTATGGGTCCTATGTGTCTCCCTATGGGTCTCCCTACGGGTCTCCCTACGGGTCTCCCTACGGGTCTCCCTATGGGTCTCCCTATGGGTCCTATGTGTCTACCTACGGGTCTACCCACGGGTCTCCCTATGGGTCTCCCTATGGGTCTCCCTATGGGTCCTATGGGTCCTCCTATGTGTCTCCCTATGGGTCTCCCTATGGGCCCCTATGGGTCCTATGGGTCCTATGTGTCTCCCTATGGGTCTCCCTATGGGTCCTATGGGTCCTATGTGTCTCCCTATGGGTCTCCCTATGGGCCTCCCTATTGGGTCCTATGGGTCCTATGTGTCTCCCTATGGGTCTCCCTATTGGGTCCTATGGGTCCTATGTGTCTCCCTATGGGTCTCCCTATGGGCCTCCCTATTGGGTCCTATGGGTCCTATGTGTCTCCCTATGGGCCTCCTATGGGTCCTATGGGTCCTATGTGTCTCCCTATGGGTCTCCCTATGGGTCCTATGGGTCCTATGTGTCTCCCTATGGGTCCTATGTGTCTCCCTATGGGTCTCCCTATGGGTCTCCCTATGGGCCTCCCTATGGGTCCTATGGGTCCTATGTGTCTCCCTATGGGTCTCCCTATGGGCCTCCCTATGGGTCCTATGGGTCCTATGTGTCTCCCTATGGGTCTCCCTATGGGCCTCCCTATGGGTCCTATGGGTCCTATGTGTCTCCCTATGGGTCTCCCTATGGGTCCTATGGGTCCTATGTGTCTCCCTATGGGCCTCCCTATATACCTCCCTATAGACCTCCCTATGGGCCTCCCTATGGGTCTCATAGGTCTCCCTATGGGCCTCCCTATGGGTCTCATGGGTTTCCCTATGGGTCCTATGGGCCTCCCTATAGGCCCCCCTATGGGTCTCATGGGCCTCCCTATGGGTCTCCCTATGGACCTCCCTATAGACCTCCCTATGGGCCTCCCTATAGACCTCCCTATGGGTCTCCCTATGGGCCTCCCTATGGGTCCTATGGGCCTCCCTTTAGGCCTCTCTATGGGTTTCATGGGTCTCCATATGGGTCTCATGGGTCTCCCTATGGGTCTCCCTATGGGTCCTATGGGCTTCCCTATAGGCCTCCCTATGGGTCTCATGGGCCTCCCTGTAGGACTCCTTATGGGTCTCCATACGGGTCTCCCTACAGGCCTCCCTATGGGACTCCTTATGAGTCTCCATACGGGTCTACCTACGGGTCTCCCTTTGGGCCTCCCTATGGGTCCTATGTGTCTCCCTATGGGTCTCCCTACGGGTCTCCCTATGGGTCTCCCTTTGGGCCTCCCTATGGGTCCTATGTGTCTCCCTATGTGTCTCCCTATGGGTCTCCCTATGGGTCTCCCTATGGGTCCTATGTGTCTACCTACGGGTCTACCCACGGGTCTCCCTATGGGTCTCCCTATGGGTCTCCCTATGGGCCTCCCTATGGGTCCTATGGGTCCTATGTGTCTCCCTATGGGTCTCCCTATGGGCCTCCCTATGGGTCCTATGGGTCCTATGTGTCTCCCTATGGGTCTCCCTATGGGTCCTATGGGTCCTATGTGTCTCCCTATGGGTCTCCCTATGGGCCTCCCTATTGGGTCCTATGGGTCCTATGTGTCTCCCTATGGGTCTCCCTATTGGGTCCTATGGGTCCTATGTGTCTCCCTATGGGTCTCCCTATGGGCCTCCCTATTGGGTCCTATGGGTCCTATGTGTCTCCCTATGGGCCTCCCTATGGGTCCTATGGGTCCTATGTGTCTCCCTATGGGTCTCCCTATGGGTCTCCCTATGGGTCCTATGGGTCCTATGTGTCTCCCTATGGGTCCTATGTGTCTCCCTATGGGTCTCCCTATGGGCCTCCCTATGGGTCCTATGGGTCCTATGTGTCTCCCTATGGGTCTCCCTATGGGCCTCCCTATGGGTCCTATGGGTCCTATGTGTCTCCCTATGGGTCTCCCTATGGGTCTCCCTATGGGCCTCCCTATGGGTCCTATGGGTCCTATGTGTCTCCCTATGGGTCTCCCTATGGGTCCTATGGGTCCTATGTGTCTCCCTATGGGTCTCCCTATGGGCCTCCCTATTGGGTCCTATGGGTCCTATGTGTCTCCCTATGGGTCTCCCTATTGGGTCCTATGGGTCCTATGTGTCTCCCTATGGGTCTCCCTATGGGCCTCCCTATTGGGTCCTATGGGTCCTATGTGTCTCCCTATGGGCCTCCCTATGGGTCCTATGGGTCCTATGTGTCTCCCTATGGGTCTCCCTATGGGTCTCCCTATGGGTCCTATGGGTCCTATGTGTCTCCCTATGGGTCCTATGTGTCTCCCTATGGGTCTCCCTATGGGTCTCCCTATGGGCCTCCCTATGGGTCCTATGGGTCCTATGTGTCTCCCTATGGGTCTCCCTATGGGTCCTATGGGTCCTATGTGTCTCCCTATGGGTCTCCCTATGGGTCCTATGGGTCCTATGGGTCTCCCTATGGGTCTCCCTATGGGTCCTATGTGTCTCCCTATGGGTCTCCCTATGGGTCCTATGTGTCTCCCTATGGGTCTCCCTATGGGTCTCCCTATGGGTCCTATGGGTCCTATGTGTCTCCCTATGGGTCTCCCTATGGGTCTCCCTATGGGTCCTATGGGTCCTATGTGTCTCCCTATGGGTCTCCCTATGGGCCTCCCTATGGGTCCTATGGGTCCTATGTGTCTCCCTATGGGTCTCCCTATGGGTCCTGGTTAAAAGCAGTGTACTACAATAGGAATAGTGTCCCAGTTTGCCTTTCTTTCACAACATTTTAGTCAAGGAGCCTGGAAACACTAAGCCTGAATCTAAATGCCACTGTTGGTATAACAGGGCTTCAGTATTAGGCAAGCCTGATTTTGAATGCCAAATTAACAGCATTAACAAGGATCAACCCTGAATATTCAAAAGCAAAGAATTACAGAAATTACGGAAGATTGAACACGTCAAACTATAATCATGATCATTGAAAGAATAATGAATGATTTTCAAGTTGCCTTTAAGAGTTGAACAAACGTTCTCCACCCAATGTATCAATAAGAGCTGTAACAACATTACAACGTGAAGGGACAGTTTCGTTGTCAGAACAATGTACCAACTCCACTAGGTAAGCTATAACAAAGTACTTGCTTACCTTATGTGATATCAAAGTAAATAGCTGGTCTTATTGCTGTAGTAAGTCATACTACTCCTGTCTGTGACTCTTGACTGCAGTGTTTTCAGTGTGCTGTGACTGTCCCCTCCAAGCACAGACACAGACTGGTCTGTCGCTCCAAGCAGACTCACATGTATAAGTCTGAAAATGATGCCATCTGTTGGCTATACACAAAACAGCACTGTGACGTTGAGGAAGCCCACATGATGTGGGGGTTTGAGAAAAAGAAAGTGATGATCAGAAATAGTCTTGAAATGTTCTTCTGCCTTTTAGATAAAGCTTTAGTGGTTTCTCAAAAGACCATTAGTGTATGATGTAGGCTATACATTCATACGCTTTTCCTGTTACAACAGACAGACACACAATGTTCCAACACAAGCAAAGTGTGAGTGAACCCAGCTGGCTAGAGAATGTGGCAATAGCAAATCTAAATCAAATCCAATTTTATTTGGCACATGCTTTGCAAACAACAGGAGTAGACGGACAAGACTTACTTACGGGTTATTTTCCAACAATACGGAGATAACATCAAAATAAATGACATAGTGATATGAAGACTAAATATACAGTGAATAATAATAACGAGTAAAAGTAACATGGCTATACTCAGTACTGGTACTCCCTGTATATAGCCATGTTATTACCTCCCTGTATGTAGCCATGTTATTACCTGGTACTTCCTGTATATAGCTATGTTATTACCTGGTACTCCCTGTATATAACCATGTTATTACCTGGTACTCCCTGTATATAGCCATGTTATTACCCGGTACTCCCTGTATATAGCCATGTTATTACCTGGTACTCCCTGTATATAGCCATGTTATTACCTGGTACTCCCTGTATATAACCATGTTATTACCTGGTACTTCCTGTATATAGCTATGTTATTACCTGGTACTTCCTGGATACAACCATGTTATTACCTGGTACTCCCTGTATATAGCCATGTTATTACCTGGTACTCCCTGTATATAACCATGTTATTACCTCCCTGTATATAATCATGTTATTACCCGGTACTTCCTGTATATAACCATGTCATTACCTGGTACTCTCTGTATATAACCATGTCATTACCTCCCTGTATATAGCCATGTTATTACCTGGTACTCCCTGTATATAACCATGTTATTACCTGGTACTCCCTGTATATAACCATGTTATTACCTCCCGGTATATAGCCATGTTATTACCTGGTACTCCCTGTATATAACCATGTTATTACCTGGTACTCCCTGTATATAACCATGTTATTACCTGGTACTCTCTGTATATAACCATGTTATTACCTGGTACTCCCTGTATATAACCATGTTATTACCTGGTACTCTCTGTATATAACCATGTTATTACCTGGTACTCTCTATATATAATCATGTTATTACCTGGTACTCCCTGTATATAGCCATGTTAATACCTGGTACTCCCTGTATATAGCCATATTATTACCTGGTACTCCCTGTATATAGCCATGTTATTACCTGGTACTCCCTGTATATAACCATGTTATTACCTGGTACTCCCTGTATATAGCCATATTATTACCTGGTACTCCTGTATATAGCCATGTTATTACCTGGTACTCCCTGTATATCGCCATGTTAATACCTGGTACTCCCTGTATATAGCCATGTTATTACCTGGTACTCCCTGTATATAGCCATGTTATTACCTGGTACTCCCTGTATATAGCCATGTTATTACCTGGTACCTCCTATATATAGCCATGTTATTACCTGGTACCTCCTAAATATATCCATGTTATTACCTGGTACTCCCTGTATATAACCATGTTATTATCTCCCTGTATATAATCATGTTATTACCTGGTACTTCCTGTATATAACCATGTTATTACCTGGTACTCCATGTATATAGCCATGTTATTACCTGGTACTCTCTGTATATAACTATCTTATTACATGGTACTCTCTGTATATAATCATGTTATTACTTGGTACTCTCTGTATATAACCATGTTATTACCTGGTACTTCCTGTATATAACCATGTTATTACCTCCCTGTATATAGCCATGTTATTACCTGGTACTTCCTGTATATAGTCATGTTATTACCTGGTACTTCCTGTATATAACCATGTCATTACCTGGTACAAACTGTATATAACCATGTCATTACCTCCCTGTATATAGCCATGTTATTACCTGGTACTCCCTGTATATAACCATGTTATTACCTGGTACTTCCTGTATATAACCATGTTATTACCTCCCTGTATATAGCCATGTTATTACCTGGTACTTCCTGTATATAGTCATGTTATTACCTGGTACTTCCTGTATATAACCATGTCATTACCTGGTACAAACTGTATATAACCATGTCATTACCTCCCTGTATATAGCCATGTTATTACCTGGTACTCCCTGTATATAACCATGTTATTACCTGGTACTCCCTGTATATAACCATGTTATTACCTCCCTGTATATAGCCATATTATTACCTGGTACTCCCTGTATATAACCACGTTATGACCTGGTACTCCCTGTATATAACCATGTTATTACCTGGTACTTCCTGTATATAACCATGTTATTACCTGGTACTCTCTGTATATAACCATGTTATTACCTGGTACTCTCTATATATAATCATGTTATTACCTGGTACTCCCTGTATATAGCCATGTTAATACCTGGTAATCCCTGTATATAGCCATGTTATTACCTGGTACTCCCTGTATATAGCCATGTTATTACCTGGTACCTCCTATATATATCCATGTTATTACCTGGTACTCCCTGTATATAATCATGTTATTACCTGGTACTTCCTGTATATAACCATGTTATTACGTGGTACTCCCTGTATATAGCCATCTTATTACCTGGTACTCTCTGTATATAATCATGTTATTACTTGGTACTCTCTGTATATAACCATGTTATTACCTGGTACTTCCTGTATATAACCATGTTATTACCTCCCTGTATATAGCCATGTTATTACCTGGCACTTCCTGTATATAGTAATGTTATTACCTGGCACTTCCTGTATATAGCCATGTTATTACCTGGTACTCCCTGTATATAGCCATGTTATTACCTGGTACTCCCTGTATATAGCCATGTTATTATCTGGTACTCCCTGTATATAGCCATGTTATTACCTGGTACTCTCTGTATATAACCATGGTATTACCTGTTACTTCCTGTATATAAAGATGTTATTACATGGTACTCCCTGTATATAACCATGTTATTACCTGGTACTTCCTGTATATAAGCATGTTATTACCCGGTACTTCCTGTATATAACCATGTTATTACCTGGAACTCTCTGTATATAACCATGTTATTACCTCCCTGAATATAGCCATGTTATTACCTGGTACTTACTGTATATAGCCATGTTATTACCTGGTACTCCCTGTATATAACCATGTTATTACCTGGTACTCCCTGTATATAGCCATGTTATTACCTGGTACTCCCTGTATATAGCCATGTTATTATCTGGTACTTCCTGTATATAACCATGTTATGACCTGGTACTCCCTGTATATAACCATGTTATTACCTGGTACTCTCTGTATATAGCCATGTTATTACCTGGTACTCTCTGTATATAACCATGTTATTAACTGGTACTCTCTGTATATAACCATGTTATTACCTGGTACTCTCTATATATAATCATGTTATTACCTGGTACTCCCTGTATATAGCCATGTTAATACCTGGTAATCCCTGTATATAGCCATGTTATTACCTGGTACCTCCTATATATATCCATGTTATTACCTGGTACTCCCTGTATATAACCATGTTATTACCTCCCTGTATATAATCATGTTATTACCTGGTACTTCCTGTATATAACCATGTTATTACCTGGTACTCCCTGTATATAGCCATCTTATTACCTGGTACTCTCTGTATACAATCATGTTATTACTTGGTACTCTCTGTATATAACCATGTTATTACTTGGTACTTCCTGTATATAACAATGTTATTACCTCCCTGTATATAGCCATGTTATTACCTGGCACTTCCTGTATATAGTCATGTTATTACCTGGTACTCACTGTATATAACCATGTTATTACCTGGTACTCTCTGTATATAACCATGTTATTACCTGTTACTTCCTGTATATAACCATGTTATTACCTGGTACTCCCTGTATATAACCATGTTATTACCTGGTACTTCCTGTATATAAGCATGTTATTACCTGGTACTTCCTGTATATAACCATGTTATTACCTGGTACTCTCTGTATATACCCATGTTATTACCTCCCTGAATATACCGATGTTATTACCTCATACTCCCTGTATATAGCCATGTTATTACATGGTACTTCCTGTATATAGCCATGTTATTACCTGGTACTCCCTGTATATGGCCATGTTATTACCTGGTACTCCCTGTATATAGCCATGTTATTACCCGGTACTCCCTGTATATAGCCATGTTATTACCTGGTACTCCCTGTATATAACCATGTTATTACCTGGTACTCCCTGTATATAACCATGTTATTACCTGGTACTTCCTGTATATAACCATGTTATTACCTCCCTGTATATAGCCATGTTATTACCTGGCACTTCCTGTATATAGTCATGTTATTACCTGGTACTTCATGTATATAGCCATGTTATTACCTGGTACTCCCTGTATATAGCCATGTTATTACCTGGTACCCCCTGTATATAGCCATGTTATTACCTGGTACTCCCTGTATATAGCCATGTTATTACCTGGTACTCCCTGTATATAACCATGTTATTACCTGGTACTCCCTGTATAACCATGTTATTACCTCCCTGAATATAGCCATGTTATTACCTGGTACTCCCTGTATATAGCCATGTTATTACATGGTACTCCCTGTATATAGCCATGTTATTACCTGGTACTTCCTGTATATAGTCATGTTATTACCTGGTACTCCCTGTATATAGTCATGTTATTACT
>NC_056429.1:700975-717134 GCF_018296145.1 Oncorhynchus tshawytscha | reverse complement strand
GAATGGGTAGATATATCCAGGTGGCGTAGCGGGCAGCGGTGGTGAGTTGATGGGAGTAAATAGGTGGATCCAATGGGGTAGTGGAATCCTCCGACGACCAGGCGGGAATGGGGTAAATGATCCGGGTGAGTAACTGAAGACAGAACAAACGGTAAGTTTAAGGCAAGCAATACGTAAAAACAACAAAACAAATTCTATCCAACTTGAGGCTGATACTCTGGCACAACATACTGTTCATGGCTAACGATCCGTCAGGGAATGGATGTCAGGTCCGGGCTTATGAAGAGGAGAGATGATGATCAGGACCAGGTGTGCAGATAGCTGATGGGATACAGGCGCGGGTAATCAGAACTCCCAACTGGCTACATTGCCCGGCAACCAGACAGGGTGCGTTCCAGGACGCCGGAAAATACACTCCAGGACAGAAGACAGGCAAAAACAGACTCAGGAAACGGGATTCGTGACAAGTAGTAGTAACACCACCTAGCTATTAGAGCAGTAATAACACCACCTGGCTATTAGAGCAGTAGTAGTAACACCACCTGGCTATTAGAGCAGTAGTAGTAACACCACCTGGCTATTAGAGCAGTAGTAACACCACCTGGCTATTAGAGCAGTAGTAGTAACACCACCTGGCTATTAGAGCAGTAGTAGTAACACCACCTAGCTATTAGAGCAGTAGTAACACCACCTGGCTATTAGAGCAGTAGTAGTAACACCACCTGGCTATTAGAGCAGTAGTAATAACACCACCTAGCTATTAGAGCAGTAGTAACACCACGTGGCTATTAGAGCAGTAGTAGTAACACCACCTGGCTATTCGAGCAGTAGTAGTAACACCACCTAGCTATTAGAGCAGTAGTAGTAACACCACCTGGCTATTAGAGCAGTAGTAACACCACCTGGCTATTTAGAGCAGTAACACCACCTGGCTATTAGAGCAGTAGTAGTAACACCACCTGGCTATTAGAGCAGTAGTAACACCACCTGGCTATTAGAGTAGTAGTAACACCACCTGGCTATTAGAGCAGTAGTAGTAACACCACCTGGCTATTAGAGCAGTAGTAACACCACCTAGCTATTAGAGCAGTAGTAGTAACACCACCTAGCTATTAGAGCAGTAGTAACACCACCTGGCTATTAGAGCAGTAGTAGTAACACCACCTGGCTATTAGAGCAGTAGTAGTAACACCACCTGGCTATTAGAGCAGTAGTAGTAACACCACCTAGCTATTAGAGCAGTAGTAGTAACACCACCTAGCTATTAGAGCAGTAGTAGTAACACCACCTAGCTATTAGAGCAGTAGTAACACCACCTGGCTATTAGAGCAGTAGTAGTAACACCACCTAGCTATTAGAGCAGTAGTAGTAACACCACCTGGCTATTAGAGCAGTAGTAACACCACCTGGCTATTAGAGCAGTAGTAACACCACCTGGCTATTAGAGCAGTAGTAACACCACCTGGCTATTAGAGCAGTAGTAACACCACCTGGCTATTAGAGCAGTAGTAGTAACACCACCTGGCTATTAGAGCAGTAGTAACCTGGCTATTAGAGCAGTAGTAACACCACCTGGCTATTAGAGCAGTAGTAGTAACACCACCTAGCTATTAGAGCAGTAGTAGTAACACCACCTGGCTATTAGAGCAGTAGTAACACCACCTGGCTATTAGAGCAGTAGTAGTAACACCACCTAGCTATTAGAGCAGTAGTAGTAACACCACCTAGCTATTAGAGCAGTAGTAACACCACCTGGCTATTAGAGTAGTAGTAACACAACCTAGCTATTAGAGCAGTAGTAGTAACACCACCTGGCTATTAGAGCAGTAGTAACACCACCTAGCTATTAGAGCAGTAGTAGTAACACCACCTAGCTATTAGAGCAGTAGTAGTAACACCACCTAGCTATTAGAGCAGTAGTAGTAACACCACCTAGCTATTAGAGCAGTAGTAGTAACACCACCTGGCTATTAGAGCAGTAGTAGTAACACCACCTAGCTATTAGAGCAGTAGTAGTAACACCACCTGGCTATTAGAGCAGTAGTAGTAACACCACCTAGCTATTAGAGCAGTAGTAACACCACCTGGCTATTAGAGTAGTAGTAGTAACACCACCTAGCTATTAGAGCAGTAGTAGTAACACCACCTAGCTATTAGAGCAGTAGTAGTAACACCACCTGGCTATTAGAGCAGTAGTAACACCACCTAGCTATTAGAGCAGTAGTAGTAACACCACCACTGGCATTAGTGGCACTGAAGCAGTAGTAGCAACACAACCTGGCTATTTGACAGTAGTAGTAACACCACCTAGCTATTAGAGCAGTAGGCACACCTGAAGAGATGGACACCTAGCTATTAGAGCAGTAGTAGAACCTAGCTTGAGCATGGTAATGACTTATCCAGCTGGCCCTTAGAGCAGGAGTAACACCGCAGCTATTAGAGCAGTAGTAGTAACACCACCACTGGCATTAGTGGCACTGAACAGTGCTGCAACACAACCAGCAACCTCTGCTTCCTGTGCCATGGCACATGAAGAGATGGACAGAGTTACAACGACTAGAACCTGGACTTGAATGGAATGACTATCCAGCTCCCCCTTCTGGCACATTGACACTTTTGTGGTAGGGACACCTGCTCGCACATCTCATTCCAAAATCAATGGGCATTTTACTACAGTCCCCCTTGCTGTTATAACACCTCCACTCTTCTGGGAACCAAAATGATGGGGACACCTGCTCGTTATAACATCTCATTCAAAATCATGGGCATTTTTAATTTGGAGTTGGTCCCCCCTTGCTGTTATAACAACCTCCACTCTTCTGGGAAGGCATTAATATGGAGTTGGTTCCCCCTTCCTGTTATAACAACCTCCACTCTTCTGGGAAGGCATTAATATGGAGTTGCCCCCCCCCTTCCTGTTATAACAACCTCCACTCTTCTGGGAAGGCATTAATATGGAGTAGGTCCCCCCCCCTTGCTGTTATAACAGCCTCCACTCTTCTGGGAAGGCATTAATATGGAGTAGCCCCCCTCTTGCTGTTACAACAGCCTCCACTCTTCTGGGAAGGCATTAATATGGAGTAGGTCCCCCTCCTTGCTGTTATAACAGCCTCCACTCTTCTGGGAAGGCATTAATATGGAGTAGGTCCCCCTCCTTGCTGTTATAACAGCCTCCACTCTTCTGGGAAGGCATTAATATGGAGTAGGTCCCCCTCCTTGCTGTTATAACAGCCTCCACTCTTTTGGGAACATTGCTGTGGGGACATGTTGCTGTGGCTGAATGGAAGCATTAGTGAGGTCGGGGCACTGATGTTAGGCCTGGCTCACAGTAGGCATTCCAATTCATCCCAAATGTGTTCGATGGGGTTGAGGTCAGTGCAGGCCAGTGAAGTTCGTCCACACCGATCTTGACGAACCATTTCTCTGGACCTCGCTTTGTGTATGGGGCGTTGTCATGCTGAAACAGACTGAACCAGGTTTTCCTCTAGGATTTGCCGGTGCTTGGCGCCATTCTGTTTATTTTTATCCTGAAAAACTCCCACCCTTAACGATTACAAGCATACCTGTAAGATGCTGCAGCCACCACTATGCTTGAAAATATGGTGCGGTACTCAGTGATGTGTTGGGTTTGTAGCAAACATAACACTGTGTTCAGGACAAAAAGTGAATTGCTTTGGCACATTTTGTGTTTCTTTAGTTTCTTGTAAACCGGATGCATGTTTTTTTATTCTGTACAGGCTTTCTTCTTTTCACTCTGTCAATTGTGGAGTGACTACAATGTTGATCCATCCTAAGTTTTCTCCTGTAACCGTTTTAAAGTCACCATTGGTCTCATGGTGAAATCCCTGAGCAGTTTCTTTCCTCTCTGGCAACTGAGTGAGGAATGAGGCCTGTATTTTTGTAGTGACTGGGTACATTGATACACCATCCAAAGTGTAATTAACAACTTCACCATGCACAAAGGGATATTCAATGTCTGCTTTAAAAAAATATATTTAACCATCTACCAATAAGTGCCCTTCTTTGTTAGGCATTGGAAAACCTCCCTGGTCTTTGTGGTTGAATCAGTGCTTGAAATTCACTGCTCGACTGAGGTACCTTACAGATATGAGTTAGTCATTCAAAAAATCATGTTAAACACTATTATTTCACACAGAGTGAGTACATGCAACTTATTATGAGACTTGTTAAGCACATTTGTACTCCTGAACTGATTTAGGCTTGACATAACAAAGGGGTTGAATACTTATTGACTCAAAACATTACAGCTTTTCATTTTTATTCATTTTAAAAAACACAACTTTGACATTGTGTTTAGGCCAGAGACAAAATGTGCTAAAGTCAAGGATCCTTTCTCTGTAGAAAGTACATAACAGCATTAACACAAATGTGCACAGTAAGCTATAACAATGTTTATTAGGTGATGATGATCATACAACTCATATAAAATATTTATTTGTGTTGATAGTGGGCCATTTCGGTCACGATCAGTTGAATAAGAATTCTGTGGAAATGATGTTCAATATTCATAGATACAAGAGAAAGTGTCCTGACGGTTTTGTGGAAGGTTGCAAATGGCACTAGATGATTGTGTAAAGGTGTTGCTTTAAAAAGAGTGTTAGGATTGAGGAGTGGTCATGCACAGGGTCAGACACACCTCCATCCTTACAACAGCAATAACAAGGAGTGGGATAGCTTATGGAATACAGAAAGAAACCAGCTGAGATACAAGGTGATACAATACTTGATCAAAGAAATTAACATTGGAACAAATACAAAAAGTGATTGGTCAACAGGAAGGGTATGGTGTGAAGGTAAAGTGATTGGTCAACAGGAAGGGTATGGTGTGAAGGTAAAGTGATTGGTCAACAGGAAGTGTGTGAAGTTAAAGTGAGTATAACTTGTGTTTTTAATGCTGGGTGCAATCCTGTCAAACAATAAACCTATATAGGTAAGTGAAACCATGGTAACATGATGGATGGGTACAGCACTCAAGTCGACATCAGAAGGTTCCTAGAGAGACCAGCTCTCAGAGAAAACACACCTCTCACAGTACAACTATAAGACAACATTTCATTGTTTATATGGCATTGTGCGACACCACAATTCTCCATTTGTATAAAAAAAAAAGTCACATTTGATATAGTTGGCCACTCAATAATCTAATACTAAATTAAGTGGAAACATTCACTGAGTGGACAAAACATTAAGAACACCTGATCTTTCCATGACAGACAATCCAGGTGAAAGCTATGATCACTAATTGATGTCACCTGTTAAATCCACTTCAATCAGTGTAGATGAAGGGGAGGAGACAGGTTAAAGAAGGATTTTTAAGCATTGAGACAATTGAGACATGGATTGTGTCTGTGTGCCATTCAGAGGGTCAATAGGGAAGACAAAATATTTAAGTGCCTTTGAACGGGGTATGGTAGTAGGTGCCAAGCGCACCGGTTTGTTTCAAGAACTGCAACACTGCTGGGTTTTTCACGCTCAACAGTTTCTTGTCCACCACCCAAAGGACATCCAGCCAACTTGACACAACTGTGGGAAGCATTGGAGTCAACATGGACCAGCATCCCTGTGGAAGGCTTTCGGCACCTTGTAGAGTCCATGCCCCAACCTCGTGAGGCTGTTCTGAGGGCAAAGAGGGGGGTGGGGGTGCAACTCAATATTAGAAACTGGTTCCTAATGTTCGGTCTAGTCAGTGTAGATGTGCCGAAACATTTCAGAACAAATATCAAAGAAACAACATTTGATGGGTCTGGAAAGCACAAAAATAAGTGAAGAAAAAGTCAAGGGAAAATGTAAACAGGAAGAGAAAGACAGGTGATACTCAGACTAGTAGATTCCCTCATAAAATGTCCCCTTATTAACACCACGTGATGGTGATGACAGTATGTTACCGCAGAGGAACTTGAAGCTGTGCAGAGTACAATAACTCTTGCCCTGTGACAGGGTTGAGGTGAATCCGGGTTCTGCCTCTGTTCCTCATCCTTCGTTCAACGGGAAGGGGAGGGACAGCATTTCTGGAAATGTACTGGAGTCTGGAATGATGGACTATTATTGGTCCAAGGTTTCTATGTAAAGCGCCAATCAATAGACGTTTTGGTAAAAGTGGTTCAAGTGCTTCGTAGACAGACAGGGGCTACCAACAAGGCCTGCTGGTTACTGTATAGTATACTGCAGCAGCATAGTCTCCTACAAAACCAATCTGGAAACAAGAAACACACCTACCTATACTTTGAGAGGGCTATAGCAGTCAGGTTATCTACGAATACAAATCAATGATCTATTAGAAAAATACTGATTCAGATTGGCATGATCCAGCTCTGCAATCACAGCAGTATGGCTGTGGGACAGAATAACACTGTGGTTGTCATGTCAATCTCTCAGCTCAATATCCCTCAGCCACAACAAACAGATTAACATGTTTACAAAAGATTGGAAGTCATTGAAAAAACATTTGGCCAAGAGTGTTTTCATCCACTACAAGCCACAGGGTTCAGCATGTGGAGAACATGGAGGTGACAGGTCCAAGCCACAGGGTTCAGCATGTGGAGAACATGGAGGTGACAGGTCCAAGCCACAGGGTTCAGCATGTGGAGAACATGGAGGTGACAGGTCCAAGCCACAGGGTTCAGCATGTGGAGAACATGGAGGTGACAGGTCCAAGCCACAGGGTTCAGCATGTGGAGAACATGGAGGTGACAGGTTCAGCAAGCCAGGGTTCAACATGTGGAGAACATGGAGGGTTCAGGGTTCATGTGGAGAACATGGAGGTGACAGGTCCAAGCCACAGGGTTCAGCATGTGGAGAACATGGAGGTGACAGGTCCAAGCCACAGGGTTCAGCATGTGGAGAACATGGAGGTGACAGGTCCAAGCCACAGGGTTCAGCATGTGGAGAACATGGAGGTGACAGGTCCAAGCCACAGGGTTCAGCATGTGGAGAACATGGAGGTGACAGGTCCAAGCCACAGGGTTCAGCATGTGGAGAACATGGAGGTGACAGGTCCAAGCCACAGGGTTCAGCATGTGGAGAACATGGAGGTGACAGGTCCAAGCCACAGGGTTCAGCATGTGACAGGAGAACATGGAGGTGACAGGTCCAAGCCACAGGGTTCAGCATGTGGAGAACATGGAGGTGACAGGTGACCAAGCCACAGGGTTCAGTATGTAAAGAACATGGAGGTGACAGGTCCAGCGTAGCAGAGAGTGGGGAGTATGTGGATATATCACTGGTCATCATGGTTGGTCACTACTCATGACAGCGTCTGTTTGGTCTGAAGGTGGGCGGGATAGCCAGGCTAGGGCCCTGATTGGCTGGAGTCTGCAGGTGATACGATAGAATCACACAGACCTGGATCCTGATTGGCTGGAGTCTGCAGGTACTGCACCCTGACAGGCTGTGTGCTAGTTGTTGCTACAAAGCTTGTGTGCGTGCGTGCGTCGGGGGCCGTGGTCAGTCTCTCTACTGATGTGCTATTTGGCCTGGGCCGTGATTGGCTAGTTGTCCTCCTCATCGTCGCTACACAGCGCGCCTGCGTCGGTGTGTGTGTCTCTCTCTCTGAGGAAGGTTTGTCTGATGGCCTCTAGCTCTGTCAGCTCTAGTCTAACCTTCTCCAGATGGAAGGTCCTGCGGTTAAGGATCTGTCTCAGGGGGAACGGATTCATGTCCACAAACGCTATGCTCATCAACTTCCTGCAGGGAGGGAGAGAGACGCACACAGATACACAGACGACACACAACAGACTTCAAATTAGTTTTCATATTGGTCAAGAAAGTCAACATTAGACTTGATCAGCATCTACAGTAAACACAGTATTACTGGTCATTCTAATGAGTCAGACAGACATGACTCAATACGCAGAGAGACAGACAGACAGACATGACTCAATACGCAGAGAGACAGACAGACAGACATGACTCAATACGCAGAGAGACAGACAGACAGACATGACTCAATACGCAGAGAGACAGACATGATCAATACGCAGAGAGACAGACAGACAGACATGATACGCAGAGAGACAGACAGACAGACATGACTCAATACGCAGAGAGACAGACAGACAGACATGACTCAATACGCAGAGAGACAGACAGACAGACATGACTCAATACGCAGAGAGACAGACAGACAGACATGACTACGCAGAGAGACAGACAGACAGACATGACTCAATACGCAGAGAGACAGACATGACTACGCAGAGACAGACAGACATGACTCAGAGACAGACAGACATGACAGACAGACAGACATGACTCAATACGCAGAGAGACAGACAGACAGACATGACTCAATACGCAGAGAGACAGACATGACTCAATACGCAGAGAGACAGACAGACAGACATGACTCAATACGCAGAGAGACAGACATGACTCAATACGCAGAGAGACAGACATGACTCAATACGCAGAGAGACAGACAGGACTCAATACGCAGAGAGACAGACATGACTCAATACGCAGAGAGACAGACATGACTCAATACGCAGAGACAGACAGACATGACATGACTCAATACGCAGAGAGACAGACATGACTCAATACGCAGAGAGACGCAGAGAGACAGACATGACTCAATACGCACACAGACAGGACTCAATACGCAGAGAGACAGACAGGACTCAATACGCAGAGAGACAGACATGACTCAATACGCACACAGACAGGACTCAATACGCAGAGAGAATTCGGTAGGTTGAGAGTACTGTACCTCCAGTCCAGGATAGTTATGGTGAAATAGCGGAGGTACTTGAAGATGGCCATGGAGTCCTGAAGCTTCAGAAACTCTTCCTCCTTGTACTTGAAGAGAGCGAGGGCGAAGCGGAAGATGATCTGAGGAGAGACAGAGTCATGAAAGTCACTGTAAAATGACACCCAAGTCAGCCTCCTATGACAGATTAACGCTAATTCTAAACCTGAAAGCTCGCTACACTTTGTTTTCCTTCGGTATTGAAGAACAGATCATCCCGTTTTTACGTTTAAAAAAAACTAAAGTTGTATTAGGAAAGTATTTTGAAATGTTTGGACAAAGCTTACAGGTAACTTATGAGATATTTTGTAGTCACGTTGTGCGAGTTGGAACCGGTGTTTTAGCATCGTTTGCTTTCGCCGTAAAGCCTTTTTGAAATCTGACATGTTGGCTGGATTCACAAAAAGTGTAGCTTTAATGTGGTGTATGAAAGTTCATGAAAGTTAATTTTTTTATAGTAATTTATTTGAATTTGACGCTCTGCATTGTCACTGGATGTTGGCCGGCGTCCCACATATCCCAGAGAGGTTAACCATCCTACCATCTTACCCTGTTAACCATTCTACCATGTTATCCAGCCTACCTTGGGTCCCTCGTACAGGAAGGCATCCCAGATCTTGAAGAGGAGGTCAGAGTTCACTGAGTCTACGAAGAGGACCAGGAACCAGTTGAAGGTAATGAGGGAGGAGTCAACCTTGTAGAGGTCAAAGTGGGCGTGGAGTCTGGGCAGCTTCTCACTCAGCAGGTCCTTAAAAACACGCTGGTCCACCTAGAGGTGAAAGAACATACAGGGGTCACCTCAGTCCCTAACCCCAACAATAATGCAGCAGGTCCTTGAACACATACAGGGGTCACCTCAGTCCCTAACCCCAACAATAATGGTCCTACAGGGGTCACCTCAGTCCCTAACCCCAACAGAGAGGACAGAGAACATACAGGGGTCACCTCAGTCCCTAACCCCAACAATAATGCAGCAGGTCCTTGAACACTCGGTGGTCCTCAGAGAGGACAGAGAACATACAGGGGTCACCTCAGTCCCTAACCCCAACAATAATGCAGCAGGTCCTCGTCTTTTCACAGTCCCCAAATCCAGAACAAATTCAAGAAAGTGTACAGTTTTATATAGAGACATTATTGCATGGAACTCCCTTCCATCTCATATTGCTCAAATAAACAGCTCCCTAACCCCAACAATAATGCAGCAACACTCGGTGGTCCTCAGAGACCATACAGGGGTCAACCTGGTTTGAAAAAACAGATAAAGCAATAAACACCTCACTCGGTGGCACAACACAGGGGTCCCAGTCCCTATAATGCAGCAGGGACCTAGATAGTTAGTGTGTATGTATTGATATGTGCAGCAGGCTGAACACGTGTGCCTTTAACCCCAACAAAAACATGTCTTTTCACAGTGTAGTTCTGTCTTTGAGCTGTTCTTGTCTAATGATGTTCTGTATTATGTCATTCTGCATTATGTTTCATGTGGAAGAGCTGCTGCTTATGGAACAGCTAAGGTGGATGCTGATAAAATACAAAATACCCTCTGGATGCTCTAGTGTAGTGGTTAAACTGTGCTTACACTAAACATTAGGGGTTCAACCGGTGTTCTTCTGAGATCCTCGAAGAACCTTATGGTTCTTGGCAATGAAAAAACTGAAGAGACCGGGATCCATCCTTCGAAAAGAGCACACAGTGCCATTTACAGAACAGAAGTAGATGAACCGCCATACGCATTTCCAGCGCCCTCACCTCGATTTGTATTATATATAGCCATCAAAAGAATATATATATATATTTTAAGAATCCTGTTTCTTATTTTCCATAATTAGCTATTAATATTTGTAGTAATGTAGGTATTTTATATAAAGGATTTTACCTCTCACCAGTCTCGCCATTACCAAAATTACATTATTGCAAGCAATTATTATATTAGCAAACAATTGTTGTGAATCATCCTCTATTGTCACTAACATCTTTTACTCCTTCTCAACAGTTGTGGGATACGCACACACACACACACACACACCTGTGATCCCAGGGGTCTTGTAGTGGTAGTAGTGGTATAGTAATGTACCTGTGATCCCAGCAGGGTCTTGGTGTAGTAGTGGTATAGTAGTGGTATAGTAGTGGTATAGTAGTGGTATAGTAGTGGTATAGTGGTGGTATAGTAGTGGTGTAGTAGTGTACCTGTGATCCCAGCAGGGTCTTGGTGTAGTTGTGGTATAGTAGTGGTATAGTAGTGTACCTGTGATCCCAGCAGGGTCTTGGTGTAGTAGTGGTATAGTAGTGTGTGTAGCAGTAGTTGTGGTGTAGTAGTGGGTATAGTAGTGTACCTGTGATCCCAGCAGGGTCTTGGTGTAGTTGTGGTATAGTGGTATAGTGTATAGTGGTGATCCCAGCAGGGTCTTGGTGTAGTTGTATAGTAGTGGTATAGTAGTGTACCTGTGATCCCAGCAGGGTCTTGGTGATAGGGTCTTGGTGTAGTGGTATAGTAGTGGTATAGTAGTGTACCTGTGATCCCAGCAGGGTCTTGGTGTAGTTGTGGTATAGTAGTGGTAGTAGTAGTGTACCTGTAGTATCCCAGATCCAGGGTCTTGGTGTAGTTGTGGTATAGTAGTGGTATAGTAGTGTCCCACCTGTGATCCCAGCAGGGTCTTGGTGTAGTAGTCCTGGGGCATGAAGACCTCCACGATAGTGATGAGACACCAGAAAGCATCCTCCTGGTCCAGGTACAGCAGAGCTATGGCTGCCAGCCTGGAAGATGAGAACACTGATGATCATAGCACTGGCAGAAGATGAGGGAAAACAACAGGTTGGGAACAGCACAGGGTCAGCTGCGGTGTTGAAAACAACATATAAAGTAGCACCTCTAGTTATCTGGAGTGGTACGGAGAGCGTGATCACAGAGTCGTCCGGAACAGCTGATGCTCTCATGCATGCTTCAGTGTTGCTTGCCTCGAAGCGAGGCATAGAAGTAATGTAACTCGTCTGGTAGGCCCGTGTCACTGGGAAGCTCGCTCCTGTGCTTCCCTTTGTAGTCTGTAATAGTTTGCAAGCCCTGCCACAGGGGCTTTGATAGTTCGTCGGAGGGCATAACAGGATTTCTGTGTCCGGGTTAGAGTACCGCTTCTTTAATAGTGGCAGCTCTAGCCTTTAGCTCAGTGAGAATGTTGCCTGTAATTCATGGCTTCTGGTTGGGGTATGTACGTACGGTCACTGTGGGGACGATGTCCTCGATGCACTTATTGATAAAGCCAGTGACTGATGTGGTGTACTCCTCAATGCCATCGGAAGAATCCCGGAACATTTTCGAGTCTGTGATAGCAAAAACTGTCCTGTAGCTTAGCATCTGCTTCATCTGACCACTTTTTTATTGACCGAATCACTGGTGCTTCCTGCTTTAATTTTTGCTTGTAATCAGGAGGATAGAATTATGGTCCATTTGCCAAATGGAGTGTGAGGAGAGCTTTGTACTCTGTGTGTGGAGTAAAGGTGGTCCAGAGTTATTTTTCCTCTGGTTGCATTTTTAACATGCTGATAGAAATTTTGTCAAGCGAATTTTAATTTCCCTGCATGAAAGTCCCGGCCACTAGGGCGACACCTCTGGATGAGCATTTACCTGTTTCCTTATGGCAGAATACAGCTCATTGAGTGCGGTCTTAGTGCCAGCATCGGTCTGTGGTGGTATGTAGACAGCTACGAAAAATACAGATGTGGTCTACAGCTTATCATGAGATACTCTATCTCAGGCGAACAAAACCTCGAGACTTCCTTAGATATCATGCACCAGCTGTTATTTACAAAAATACATAGTCCACCACCCCTTGTTTTACCAGATGCCACTATTCTATTCTATCCTCTATACAGCGTATAACCTGCCAGCTGTATGTTGATAATGTCATCGTTCAGCCACGACTCCGTGAAGCACAAGATTTTACAGTTTTTAATGTCTTGCTGGTAGTTTAATCTTCCTTGTAGGTCGTGGATTTTATTTTCCAATGATTTCATGTTAGCTAGTAGATCGGAAGGCAGTGGGGGTTTATTCGATCGCCTACGAATCCTCAGAAGTCACCCCGACCTCCACCCTCTATTTCTCTGTCTTCTCTTCACGCAAATTACAGGGATTTGGGCCTGTTCCCGGGAAACAGTATGTCCTTCACGTCGGGCTCATTAAAGGAAAAAAAAGCTTCTGCCAATTCGTGGTGAGTAATCGCTGTTCTGATGTCCATTTGGGCTGTATGTCCACATACAGTCCTATATACTAGTATGACATACAGCCCTATATACTAGTATGACATATAGCCCTATATACTAGTAGTATGACATACAGCCCTATAGCCCTATATACAAGTAGTATGACATACAGCCCTCTATACTAGTAGTATGACATATAGACCTATAGCTGTAGTAATAGAATGGTAGTCGTACTGCAGTAGTCATGTACCTGTTGAGTCCCTGGCAGTATCCTATGTCAGGGTTCCTCCAGGAGAAGGCTAGCAGGACATTACGTAGTTTCTGTATTCCGTCGGCGCCGGGGGAGGAGTAGTGTTTGTTGTTAGGTAAGGTCCTCAGCAGGTCAAGCTCTATCTGTTTGGAGGCGGGATTAGGCTTGTCTCTGGCCACACCCAGTAAGGTCTCGTAGTAGTTTGGAGCCAGGCTGTCACGGAACTTCCTGGTGTGGTAGGACACACACCAGCGCCACACCTGGAAAGAGGGTGGGAGGAAGTCATTGATTAATTTATGCTTGCACACCTCAATTTATTTTGGGCTGGGAAAACTCTGGATTTATTGGTTTAAAAAAATAAACAGTGTCCAAAACCATATTTAACAGGTAAGCCGGACTCATATCCCTGAGCACGTTTGCCACATTTCATCACTGAGTTGAACATATCAAGAGAGATAAACATGTGGCCGTTATAGCGCCTCTGTGTTCGATTTGTTGAGTCTCGACAGTGCTGAAATATGATGAATATCCGTGTTGGACTGCATTTATGTGCCAGACCTCGCCCACATGAATGTTTATTGGTCAGTAGCAGCTGTGAAGGAAATGTTGAAGAGACAGCCTTGAATATTAGAATATTATCTTGTCTTTGGTGTCATTACCAAGGACAGGCAGTAACCAAGGAGTGTTTCAGACATGAGGGGAGGCGTCATGACCTCCTCAGGACCATCTGTCAGAACGCCCAGAATATGTCCTCTAAGTTAATATGGGAGACGGAGACACGTGTAGGAACCAATGAATGATGTTTATGTAGGTTTAGATAGCAGTATATAAGCCTCTTTATGTAAGGAAATCCCTAGAGAGCACGTCAGACCGGGACTTTATGTATCTAAGGTTGACTGTGACCTCTCCAGCTTGCTGACAAAGACTGATTCATTTAATATTGACTTAAGAGTGTCCATGACACAGCCATGTTGTTTGAGATGCTATCTTGGAAAAACATAATTGGTGAGAGCTTGGTCCATAGATTCCATGTATCATGTTTTGTGCAGATTGGTCATTTGGTGGCAAAGGAGAAGCGTTTTAAGAGTTGTTCATAAAATTCAAAAAGGCCATTTACCGGAACTTATGGGTCCTTTTGGAGAAAAAAAATCTATATTGTGAGGAAGGTGACCTACAGAATATAGCGAATTTTAGGACTCTAGCTCAAAAGGAATATTAAGGAGATTGAGCTTTCAAAGTTTAATTTTGAATAGCTTGTTATAGCGCCACCATATGGCCAATTGCCGTGGCATCGCATGACATGGTTGCAACCCCCTAGGCCTTACCATCTCACGGGAATTAGCATTTTTTCACCGATTGGCAGAAGAAGGAAAATAATAATCAAGGGCAACAAATACAATAGGGTCTCACCAGCTTTGCATTTAAGCTGCAAGCAGCATTGCCAGGGTTCAGCTGTGTGTCCACTGTGACACCATGAGGAAAAATTGGGCACATTGCCCTAGGACCAGTTACTTCTGTACTGTTTACCACACTTGCCAAATATCAGAAGACAACTGATGCTTTGGGTAGGACATGTGGCTATAAGGTATATCGAATACAGCTCGGCATTCAACACCTTGGACCCTCAAGGTCATGTGGCTATAAGGTGCATACTGATACTGGACTTCTACCAGGTTGGAGCAGAGCTGACACTGGGGCTATAAGGTGTATGAGCCCTCTCCTATCCCTGTACCTGCGTGGAGCACGCCTCCAACTCAATCATGTGGCTACACAACAGTGGTAGGCTTGATACCAACAATCGTACGGCCTACAGGGAGGAGGTGAGGGACATGTGGCTATAAGGTACTAAGGAGATGATCGTACCTTGGAGCGGAGGACATGATGGGCTATAAGGTAGCAAGTTTTAAGTTCCTCGGCACATCACAGACAAACTTGGTCCACTCACACAGACAGGAGGACATGTGGCTACCTCAGGAGGTCGGCTTATGCACTCACAAACTTCTACAGATGCACCTTGGAGCAGAGGACATGTGGCTATAAGGTATATGATATCGTACCTTGGAGCAGAGGACATGTGGCTATAAGGTGTATGATATCGTACCTTGGAGCCTGGTGGACATGTGGCTATAAGGCCATATATGAAAAACAGCTTCTATCGTACCTTGGACTGTTAAACAGCCACCAGGACATGTGGCTACTGCCAACAACTGTCAATGACATGATCGTACCTTGGGAAAGGGAAATGGACATGTAAACAATGCTACCTTAATAATATGATATACATTACCTTGGATGCGGAGTTGACACGTGGCTATATCAGACTGCATATATGTAATATCGTACCTAGCCACTTTAACATGTGGGCTATATATGTATATACTGTATCGTACCTTGGAGAGGCTCTGGACATGTGGCTATAAGGTATATGATATCCCGTACACTTGGAGACAGTAGTTTTGGACATGTGGCTATCGTTATTACTGCATATGAACTAGAAGCACAAGCATTTCGTACCTTGGAGTAGGAGGACATGTGGCTATAAGGTATACCGGCAACAAATATGGTACTGTAGCCTATGGAAGCGGAGGACTGCGTGGCTATGAGCTTGTATATTTTTTCCTGTTCAACATCGCCACCTTGGAGCGGTGGACATGTGGCAGCTAACCCCGCTCCTCATAGGGCAATGTTGAGTTCTAGCCTAGAAAAACAATTTGGGCAGTACATATAAACCATGTCTCTGTTCATAGTAGAGAGATAGTTCTCCCACTTCACCCCCACTGACACCTCAGGGTCTGTTACCATGGAGTGACAAAGGAGGACATGTGGCTATAAGGTCCAGAGCCCTCACCTGTGGAGGAGGATGTGGAAGATGATGATGAGTAAAGGAGAGGGAGGACATGTGGGAGCACAGGTCCAGAGACCCTCACCTGTGGAGAGGAGGAAGATGA
>NC_056429.1:630975-695975 GCF_018296145.1 Oncorhynchus tshawytscha | reverse complement strand
ACTGTGTGGTTCTGACGCCCCCACCAGAGTTATTACTGTATGGTTCTGACCCAACCCCCCAGAGTTATTACTGTGTGGTTCTGACCCAACCTCCCCACTAGAATTATTAATGTGGTTCTGACCCAACCCCCCACTAGAATTATTAATGTGGTTCTGACCCAACCCCCCCCCCACTAGAATTATTAATGTGGTTCTGACCCACCACAATAATTATTACTGTGTGGTTTTGACCCCCCTCCCCAGAGTTATTATTGTGTGGTTCTGACCCAACCCCCCTCCCCAGAGTTATTACTGTGTGGTTTTGACCCCCCCCTCCCCAGAGTTATTATTGTGTGGTTCTGACCCCCCCCAGAGTTATTACTGTGTGGTTCTGACCCAACCTCCCACCATAGTTATTACTGTGTGGTTCTGACCCAACCCTCCCTCCCCACCAGAGTTATTACTGTATGGTTCTGACCCAACCCCCCAGAGTTATTTTTGTGTGGTTCTGACCCAACCCCCCAGAATTATTACTGTGTGGTTTTGACCCCCCCCTCCCCAGAGTTATTACTGTGTGGTTCTGACCCAACCTCCCACCAGAGTTATTACTGTGTGGTTCTGACCCAACCCCGCCCCCACTATAATTATTAATGTGGTTCTGACCCACCACAATAATTATTACTGTGTGGTTCTGACCCCCCCCAGAGTTATTGTGTGGTTCTGACCCAACACCCCCCCCCAGAGTTACTGTGTGGTTCTGACCCAACCCCCCACCATAGTTATTACTGTGTGGTTCTGACCCAACCCCCCACCATAGTTATTACTGCATGGTTCTGACCCAACCCCCAACCATAGTTATTACTGTATGATTCTGAACCAACCCCCCACCAGAGTTATTACTGTGTGGTTCTGAACCAACCCCCCACCAGAGTTATTACTGTGTGGTTCTGACCCAACCACCCCCACCAGAGTTATTACTGTGTGGTTCTGAACCAACCCCCCACCATAGTTATACTGTGTGGTTCTGAACCAACCCCCCACCATACTGTATGGTTCTGACCCAACCCCCCACCATAGTTATTACTGTATGGTTCTGACCCAACCCCCCACCATAGTTATTACTGTGTTGTTCTGAACCAACCCCCCCCACCAGAGTTATTACTGTATGGTTCTGACCCAACCCCCCACCATAGTTATTACTGTGTGGCTCTGAACCAACCCCCCAGAGTTATTACTGTATGGTTCTGACCCAACACCCCCCACCAGAGTTATTACTGTGTGGTTCTGACCCAACCCCCCACCATAGTTATTACTGTATGGTTCTGACCCAACCCCCACCATAGTTATTACTGTATGGTTCAACCCCCCACCATAGTTACAGTGCCCCAACCCCCACCATAGTTACAGTGAAAGTATTCGGCCCCCTTGAACTTTGCGACCTTTTGCCACATTTCAGGCTTCAAACATAAAGATATAAAACTGTATTTTTTTGTGAAGAATCAACAAGTGGGACACAATCATGAAGTGGAACGACATTTATTGGATATTTCCAACTTTTTTAACAAATCAAAAACTGAAAAATTGGGCGTGCAAAATGATTCAGCCCCTTTACTTTCAGTGCAGCAAACTCTCTCCAGAAGTTCAGTGAGGATCTCTGAATGATCCAATGTTGACCTAAATGACTAATGATGAATAATACAATCCACCTGTGTGTAATCAAGTCTCCGTATAAATGTCGCAAAGGTCGCAAAGTTCAAGGGGGCCGAATACTTTCGCAAGGCACTGTATTACTGTGTGGTTCTGACCCAACCCCCACCATAGTTATTACTGTGTGGTTCTGAACCAACCCCCCCCACCACCCCACCAGAGTTATTACTGTATGGTTCTGACCCAACCCCCACAATAATTATTACTGTGTGGTTCTGACCCAACCCCCCAGCCCTGTTTGTACCTTAAGGTTGTTTATCTCCTGTTGCTGGCTGGCGGGGTGGAGCTGAGCTGCAGTCCTGCAGCAGGGGGTGGTCCCGTCTGCTCCCTGGGGGGTGTCTGGGACAGTTTAATGATGACCTCGTCTTTGGCCTGGATGGTCTCCATCAGCATGCTCAGCTGCTCATTGATCTCCCCAACCTAGAAGGTAACCACAATATTAACCCTAACACCACCTAGAGGATAACCACAATATTAACCCTAACCCCACCTAGAGGATAACCACAATATTAACCCTAACCCCACCTAGAGGATAACCACAATATTAACCCTAACCCCACCTAGAGGATAACCACAATATTAACCCTAACCCCACCTAGAGGATAACCACAATAGTAACCCTAACCTAGAGGATAACCACAATATTAACCCTAACCTAGAGGATGTCAGCAATATTAACCCTAACCTAGAGAACAACCTCAATATTAACCCTAACCTAGAGGGTAAGCACAATATTAACCCTAACCTAGAGGATAACCACAATATTAACCCTAACCTAGAGGATAACCACAATATTAACCCTAACCTAGAGGATAACCACAATATTAACCCTAACCTAGAGGATAACCACAATATTAACCCTAACCTAGAGGATGTCAACAATATTAACCCTAACCTAGAGGATGTCAACAATATTAACCCTAACCTAGAGGATGTCAACAATATTAACCCTAACTAGAGGATGTCAACAATATTAACCTAACCTAGAGGATAACCACAATATTAACCCTAACCTAGAGGATGTCAACAATATTAACCCTAACCTAGAGGATGTCAACAATATTTAACCTAACCTAGAGGATGTCAACAATATTAACCCTAACCTAGAGGATGTCAACAATATTAACCCTAACCTAGAGGATGTCAACAATATTAACCCTAACCTAGAGGATGTCAACAATATTAACCCTAACCTAGAGGATGTCAACAATATTAACCCTAACCTAGAGGATGTCAACAATATTAACCCTAACCTAGAGGATAACCACAATATTAACCCTAACCTAGAGGATGTCAACAATATTAACCCTAAACTAGAGGATAACCACAATATTAACCCTAACCTAGAGAACAAACACAATATTAATCCTAACCTAGAGGATAACCACAATATTAACCCTAACCCCACCTAGAGGATAACCACAATATTAAACCTAACCTAGAGGATAACCACAATATTAACCCTAAACTAGAGGATGTCAACCATATTAACCCTAACCTAGAGCAATATTAACCCTAATTTAGAGGATAACCACAATATTAACCCTAACCTAGAGGATGTCAACAATATTAACCCTAACCTAGAAGGTAACCACAATGTTAACCCTAACCTAGAGGATAACCACAATATTAACCCTAACCTAGAGGATGTCAACAATATTAACCCTAACCTAGAGGATGTCAACAATATTAACCCTAACCTAGAAGGTAATCACAATATTAACCCTAACCTAGAGCAATATTAACCCTAACCTAGAGGATGTCAACAATATTAACTCTAACCTAGAAGGTAATCACAATATTAACCCTAACCTAGAATGTAATCACAATAGTAACCCTAACCTAGAAGGTAACCACAATAATAACCCTAACCTAGAGGATGTCAACAATATTAACCCTAACCTAGAAGGTAACCACAATAATAACCCTAACCTAGAGGATGTCAACAATATTAACCCTAACCTAGAATGTAATCACAATAGTAACCCTAACCTAGAAGGTAACCACAATAATAACCCTAACCTAGAGGATGTCAACAATATTACCCCTAACCTAGAAGGTAACCACAATAATAACCCTAACCTAGAGCAATAATAATCCTAACCTAGAGAGGATTAGGAGAGGACGTCATTATTATTCCCTGTTTGATTATAGATCCAATGGTGGTTACTGGTGAGAGTAGAGATGGGCTATATCCAGGGGATTGGGACAGGGTGACTGGGACAGAGTAACTGGGAGGACATCAGACACTACTCTGAGGTGAGATGGGCTATATACAGGGGATTGGGACAGCTTGTGGAAGGCAACCCTAAACTGGGAATGTGATTAAACGAATGTGATTAAACGAATAAAAGCTGAAATAAATCACTCTAATATTATTCTGACATTTCACATTCTTACAATAAAGTGGTGATCCTAACTGACCTAAAACAGGGATTTTTTACTAGTATTAAATGTCAGGAATTGTGAAAAATTGAGTTTAAATGTATTTGGCTAAGGTGTATGTAAACTTCCAACTTCAACTGTATGTGTGTGTATGGCGTCGATATGCATGTGTGTGTGCGCATGTGTTTTGTGTGTGTGTGTGTGTGCGCGCATGTGTTTTTGTCGCGTGTGTTTTGCGTGTGTGTGTGTGTGTGTTGGAGTGTCAGTGTTGTATGTGTGGTTAAGTTCAGTTAGTGTACATTGGGCAAGACAGTCAGGGCATAAAATAAGGGATTCATGTATTTTGATTAACTGTTCAGCAGTCGTATGGCTTGGGGGTAGAAGCTGTTCAGGAGTCTGATGGCTTGGGGGTAGAAGCTGTTCAGCAGTCGTATGGCTTGGGGGTAGAAGCTGTTCAGGAGTGGCTTGGGGGTAGAATGGTTGGGGGTAGAAGCTGTTCAGGAGTCTGATGGCTTGGGGGTAGAAGCTGTTCAGGAGTCGTATGGCTTGGGGGTAGAAGCTGTTCAGGAGTCGTATGGCTTGGGGGTAGAAGCTGTTCAGGAGTCGTATGGCTGGGGGTAGAAGCTGTTCAGGAGTCGTATGGCTTGGGGGTAGAAGCTGTTCAGGAGTCGTATGGCTTGGGGGTAGAAGCTGTTCAGGAGTCGTATGGCTTGGGGGTAGAAGCTGTTCAGGAGTCGTATGGCTTGGGGGTAGAAGCTGTTCAGGAGTCGTATGGCTTGGGGGTAGAAGCTGTTCAGCAGTCGTATGGCTTGGGGGTAGAAGCTGTTCAGCAGTCGTATGGCTTGGGGGTAGAAGCTGTTCAGCAGTCATATGGCTTGGGGGTAGAAGCTGTTCAGCAGTCGTATGGCTTGGGGGTAGAAGCTGTTCAGGAGTCGTATGGCTTGGGGGTAGAAGCTGTTCAGGAGTCGTATGGCTTGGGGGTAGAAGCTGTTCAGGAGTCGTATGGCTTGGTGGTAGAAGCTGTTCAGGAGTAGTATGGCTTGGGGGTAGAAGCTGTTCAGGAGTCGTATGGCTTGGGGGTAGAAGCTGTTCAGCAGTCGTATGGCTTGGGGGTAGAAGCTGTTCAGCAGTCTGATGGCTTGGGGGTAGAAGCTGTTCAGCAGTCGTTTGGCTTGGGGGTAGAAGCTGTTCAGCAGTCGTATGGCTTGGTGGTAGAAGCTGTTCAGCAGTCGTATGGCTTGGGGGTAGAAGCTGTTCAGCAGTCGTATGGCTTGGGGGTAGAAGCTGTTCAGCAGTCGTATGGCTTGGGGGTAGAAGCTGTTCAGCAGTCGTATGGCTTGGTGGTAGAAGCTGTTCAGCAGTCGTATGGCTTGGGGGTAGAAGCTGTTCAGCAGTCGTATGGCTTGGGGGTAGAAGCTGTTCAGCAGTCGTATGGCTTGGGGGTAGAAGCTGTTCAGCAGTCTGTATGGCCTGGGGGTAGAAGCTGTTCAGCAGTCGTTTGGCTTGGGGGTAGAAGCTGTTCAGCAGTCGTATGGCTTGGTGGTAGAAGCTGTTCAGCAGTCGTATGGCTTAGGCGGTAGAAGCTGTTCAGCAGTCGTATGGCTTGGCGGTAGAAGCTGTTCAGCAGTCGTATGGCTTGGCGGTAGAAGCTGTTCAACAGTCGTATGGCTTGGCGGTAGAAGCTGTTCAGCAGTCTGATGGCTTGGGGGTAGAAGCTGTTCAACAGTCTGATGGCTTGGGGGTAGAAGCTGTTCAGCAGTCTGATGGCTTGGGGGTGGAAGCTGTTCAGCAGTCTAATGGCTTGGGGGTAGAAGCTGTTCAGCAGTCTAATGGCTTGGGGGTAGAAGCTGTTCTGCAGTCTAATGACTTGGGGGTAGAAGCTGTTCAGCAGTCGTATGGCTTGGGGGTAGAAGCTGTTCAGCAGTCTGATGGCTTGGGGGTAGAAGCTGTTCAGCAGTGGTATGGCTTGGGGGTAGAAATTGTTCAGCAGTCGTATGGCTTGGTGGTAGAAGCTGTTCAGCAGTCTGATGGCTTGGTGGTAGAAGCTGTTCAGCAGTCTAATGGCTTGGGGTAGAGCTGTTCAGCAGTCTAATGGCTTGGGGGTAGAAGCTGTTCAGCAGTGGTATGGCTTGGGGGTAGAAATTGTTCAGCAGTCGTATGGCTTGGGGGTAGAAGCTGTTCAGCAGTCGTATGGCTTGGAATGTTTAGGGCCTTCCTCTGACACGCCTGGTATAGAGGTCCTTTATGGCAAGAAACTCGGACCAAGTGATTACTGGGCCATACGCACTACCCTCTGTAGCGCCTTGCAGTTGGATGCCGTGCAGCATATCAAGTGATGATACAACCATGCTCTCAATTGTGCAGCTGTGTAACTTTTTGAGGATCTGAGGTCCCAAATCTTTTTTTGCCTCCAGAGGGAGAATAGGTGTTGTCGTAACCTCTTCATGACTGTCTTGGTGTTGTTGGACCTTGATAAATCCTTAGCGATGTGGACACCAAGGAACTTGAAGCTCTCAACCTGCTCCACTACAGCCCCATCGATGAGAATGGGGGCGTGCTCGTTCCTGATTTTCCTGTAGTCCACAATAAGCTCCTTTGTCTTGCTCACGTTGAGTGAGAGGTTGTCGTCCTGGCACCACTGTCGTGTCTTCAGAAAACTTAATGATGTGTTGGAGCCATGCGTGGCCATGCAGTCGTGGGTGAACAGGGAATACAGGAGGGGACTAAGCACACACCCCTAAGGGTCACTGTGGGAACGACGTCATCGATGCACTTATTAATGAAGCCGGTGACTGATACCGTATTAGTCCTCAATGCCATCAGAAGAATCACGGAACATATTCCAGTCTGTGCAAAACAGTCCTGTAGCATACAGGGCCTTCCTCTGACATGCCTGGTATAGAGGTCCTGGATGGCAGGAAACTCATCAACGCATCTGTGTCATTTGACCACTTCTATTTCTACTTCTATTTTTTTTTTACTGTAGTTACACGTGACATGCTGGTAGGATTATCCCTGCATTAAAATCACAGCCACTAGGATGAGCATTTTCTTGTTTTCTTATGGCCATCGCTCGTTGAATGCAGCCTTAGTGTCAGCATCGGCTTGTGGTGGTATATAGTGTCATGGAATTATTCAGTACATAATATTTCTCAAATACCGGAGCATGTGAGTTCAAATTAAAAGACAGGGGTTGATAAATAGTAGTAGTAGATAGTGTTGTCTGGAGCTTATCATGAGGTATTCTAACTGACTGGGTAGTTAGGTTTTATGTGGGGGTGATGTGGTTAGGGGTGATGTGGTTAGGGGTGTGAGGGGTGATGTGGTTAGGGGTGATGTGGTTAGGGTTGTGGTTAGGTGTTGGACTAGCATTTGTAAGACTCTTCTCTGTATACATCAATGATGTCGCTCTTGCTGCTGGTAATTCTCTGATCCACCTCTACGCAGATGACACCATTCTGTATACATCTGGCCCTTCTTTGGACACTGTGTTAACTAACCTCCTGATGAGCTTCAATGCCATACAACACTCCTTCCGTGGCCTCCAACTGCTCTTAAATGCAAGTAAAACTAAATGCATGCTCTTCAACCGATCGCTGCCTGCACCTGCCCACCTGTCCAAGATCACTACTCTGGACGGCTCTGACTTAGAATATATGGACAACTACAAATACCTAGGTGTCTGGTTAGACTGTCAACTCTCCTTCCAGACTCACATTAAGCATCTCCAATCCAAAATTAAATCTAGAATCGGCTTCCTATTTCGCAACAAAGCATCCTTCACTCATGCTGCCAAACATACCCTCGTAAAACTGACCATCCTACCGATCCTCGACTTCGGTGATGTCATCTATAAAATAGCCTCCAACACTCTGCTCAACAAACTGGATGCAGTCTATCACAGTGCCATCCGTTTTGTCACCAAAGCCCCATATACTACCCACCATTGCGACCTGTACGCTTTCGTTGGCTGGCCATCGCTTCATACTCGTCGCCAAACCCACTGGCTCCAGGTCATCTACAAGTCTTTTCTAGGTAAAGCCCCGCCTTCTCAGTTCACTGGTCACCATAGCAGCACCCACTCGTAGCACGCGCTCCAGCAGGTATATCTCACTGGTCATCCTAAAAGCCCATTCCTACTTTGGCCGCATTTCCTTCCAGTTCTCTGCTGCAAATGACTGGAACGAACTACAAAGATCTCTGAAGCTGGAGACTCATATCTCCCTCACTAGCTTTAAGCACTAGCTGTCAGAGCAGCTCACTGATCACTGCACCTGTACATAGCTGATCTGTAAATAGCCCGTCCAACTACCTCATCCCCATACAGTATTTATTTATTTTTCTCCTTTGCACCCCAGTATCTCTACTTGCACATTCATCTTCTGCATATCAATCACTCCAGTGTTTAATTGCTATATCATAAATACCTCGCCTTATCTTACCTCATTTGCAAACACTGCACATATACCTTTTCCCCTACTGGATTATTGACTGTATGTTTGTTATTTCCATGTGTAGCTCTGTGTTGTTGTTTCTGTAGCACTGCTTTGCTTTATCTTGGCCAGGTCGCAGTTGGTCAGTTGTAAATGAGAACTTGTTCTCAACTAGCCTACCTGGTTAAATAAAGGTGGAGGTGCAATGAGACGTGGTTAGGGTTAGGTGAGACGTGGTTAGGGTTAGGTGAGACGTGGTTAGGGTTAGGTGAGACGTGGTATTGTGTGTGTATGTTATTAAGTATTGTTTTAAAAATATAAAATCATACAAGAATAATAATAAGAAAAACAACAAGAACAAGAAGGAGATCAAGACAAGAAGAACAAAAACCTGTATCTCTTCTAACCTTGACCTTCAGTCCTTTCAGCTCCCTCTGTAGACTCTCCTTCTCCAGGGCTAGACGCTCTATCTGGCAGCACAGGGCCTGGACCTGACCATCCCTGTCTAGGAGGAGGGCTTCCATCTGGGCTAGGTCCGACTGTGGGAACCCTGGGGCTGGAGGTGAGGCAGGTACTGGAGTTAATAGTGGCGCTGGTCGCATCTCCCTCTGGGTGCTCCTCAAGGTCTGCTGAAGCAGTCTGACCAGCTCCTGGTGGAGGAGAGAAGACAGTGGTGGTCCTGTATGGATCAGTTGGTAGAGCATGGCGCTTGCAATGCCAGCAGTGTGAGTTCGATTCCCAGGGCCAACCACATGCAAAATGTATGCAGGCATGACTGTAAATCACTTTGGATAAAATGCGTCTGCAAAACAGATTACATTTAGATGTTAGTCATTGAGCAGACGCTTATCAAGGAGCAGTAAGGGTTAAGTGCCTTTACTTAAGGACAAAGGAACATTTCTCATCTAGTCGGCTCTGGGATTTGAACCAGTACCCTTTAGGTTACTGGATCAACGCTCTAACAGCAAGGCTACCTGTTCAAATTAGTTAGTTACTACTGGGAATGCTGCTACCTGCTACTCTAATGAGTTATTTACTACTGGGCACGCTGCTACCCTAATGAGTTAGTTACTACTGGGCATTCTGCTACCTGCTACCCAAACGAGTTAGTTACTACCGGGCATGCTGCTACCTAATGAGTTATACCTGGGCATGCTGCTACCCAAATGAGTTAGTTACTACTGGGCACGCTGCTACCTGCTACTCTAATGAGTTAGTTACTACTTGGCATGCTGCTACCTGCTACTCTAATGAGTTATTTACTACTGGTCACGCTGCTACCCGAATGAGTTAGTTACTACTGGGCATGCTTCTACCTGCTACTCTAATGACTTAGTTACTACTTGGCATGCTGGTACCTGCTACCCTAATGAGTTGGATACTACTGGGCACACAGCTACCCTAATGAGTTAGTTACTATTGGACATGCTGCTACCTGCTACCCTAATGAGTTATTTACTACCGGGCATGCTGCTACCCTCATGAGTCAGTTACTACTGGGCATGCTGCTACCCAAATGAGTTAGTTACTACTGGGCACGCTGCTACCTGCTACTCTAATGAGTTAGTTACTACTGGGCATTCTGCTACCTGCTACCCTAACGAGTTAGTTACTACCGGGCATGCTGCTACCCTAATGAGTTATACCTAGGCATGCTGCTACCCTAATGAGTTAGTTACTACTGGGCATGCTGCTACCTGCTACTCTAATGAGTTAGTTACTACTGGGCATTCTGCTACCTGCTACCCTAACGAGTTAGTTACTACCGGGCATGCTGTTCCCTGAATGAGTTAGTTACTACTGGGCATGCTGCTACCTTCTACCCTAATAAGTTAGTAACTACCGGGCATGCTGCAACCCGAATGAGTTATACCTGGGCATGCTTCTACCCTAATGAGTCAGTAACTACTGGGCATACTGCTACCTGCCACTCCAGTGAGTTAGTTTCTACTGGGCATGCTGCTACCTGCTACCCTAATGAGTTAGTTACTACCGGGCATGCTGCTACCCTAATGAGTTAGTTACTACTGGGCATGCTGCTACCTGCTACTCTAATGAGTTATTTACTACTGGTCACGCTGCTACCCGAATGAGTTAGTTACTACTGGGCATGCTTCTACCTGCTACTCTAATGACTTAGTTACTACTTGGCATGCTGCTACCTGCTACCCTAATGAGTTGGATACTACTGGGCACACAGCTACCCTAATGAGTTAGTTACTATTGGACATGCTACCTGCTACCCTAATGAGTTATTTACTACCGGGCATGCTGCTACCCTCATGAGTCAGTTACTACTGGGCATGCTGCTACCCTCATGAGTTAGTTACTACTGGGCATGCTGCTACCCTAATGAGTCAGTTACTACTGGGCATGCTGCTACCCTAATAAGTCAGTTACTACTGGGCATGCTGCTACCCTCATGAGTCAGTTACTACTGGGCATGCTGCTACCCTCATGAGTCAGTTACTACTGGGCATGCTGCTACCCTCATGAGTCAGTTACTACTGGGCATGCATGCTACCCTCATGAGTCAGTTACTACTGGGCATGCTGCTACCCTAATGAGTTAGTTACTACTTGGCATGCTGCTACCCTACCCTAATGAGTTCAGTTCTACTACTGACCTGCTACCCTAATGAGTTAGCTACCCTCATGAGTCAGTTACTACTGGGCATGCTACCCTAATGAGCTACCTGCCACATGCTGCTACCCTCAGTGAGTTAGTTTCTACTGGGCATGCTGCTACCTGTCTACTGGGCCCTAATGAGTTAGTTACTACTTGGGGCATGCTGCTACCCTAATGAGTTAGTTACTACTGGGCATGCTGCTACCCTAATGAGTTAGTTACTACTTGGCTGCTGCTACCTAATGAGTTAGTTACTACCCTAATGAGTTAGATACTACTGAGCACGCAGCTACCCTAATGAGTAAGTTACTACTGGGCACACAGCTACCCTAATGAGTTAATTACTACTGGGCATGCTGCTACCCTCATGAGTCAGTTACTACTGGGCATGCTGTTACCCTCATGAGTTAGTTACTACTGGGCATGCTGCTACCTGCTACTCTAATGAGTTAGTTACTACTTGGCATGCTTCTACCTGCTACACTAATGAGTTGGATACTACTGGGCACACAGCTACCCTAATGAGTTAGTTACTATTGGACATGCTGCTACCTGCTACCCTAATGAGTTATTTACTACTGGGCACGCTGCTACCCGAATGAGTTAGTTACTACTGGGCATGCTGCTACCTGCTACTCTAATGAGTTATTTACTACTGCATGGCTACCAGCTACCCTAATGAGTTGGTTACTACTGGGCACGCTGCTACCCGAATGAGTTAGTTACTACTGGGCATGCTGCTACCTGCTACTCTAATGAGTTATTTACTAGTGGGCACGCTGCTACCTGCTACCCGAATGAGGTAGTTTCTACTGGGCATGCTGCTACCTGCTACCCTAATAAGTTAGTTACTACTGGGCATGCTGCTACCCTCATGAGTCAGTTACTACTGGGCATGCTGCTACCCAAATGAGTTAGTTACTACTGGGCATGCTGCTACCTGCTACTCTAATGAGTTATTTACTAGTGGGCATGCTGCTACCCGAATGAGTTAGTTACTACCGGGCATGCTGCTACCCTAATGAGTCAGTTACTACTGGGCATGCTGCTACCCAAATGAGTTAGTTACTACTGGGCATGCTGCTACCTGCTACTCTAATGAGTTATTTACTAGTGGGCATGCTGCTACCCGAATGAGTTAGTTACTACTGGGCATGCTGCTACCCTAATGAGTTAGTTACTACTGGGCATGCTGCTACCTGCTGCTCTAATGAGTTAGTTACTACTTGGCATGCTGCTACCTGCTACCATAATGAGTTAGATACTACTGGGCACGCAGCTACCCTAATGAGTTAGTTACTACTGGGCATGCTGCTACCTGCTACTCTAATGAGTTAGTTACTACTTGGCATGCTGCTACATGCTACCCTAATGAGTTAGATACTACAAGGCATGCTGCTACCTGCTACTTTAATGAGTTAGTTACTACTTGGCATGCTGCTACCTGCTACCCTAATGAGTTAGTTACTACTAGGCATGCTGCAACCTGCTACTCTAATGAGTTAGATACTACTGGGCACACTGCTACCCTAATGAGTTAGTTACTACTGGGCACGCAGCTACCCTAATGAGTTAGTTACTACTGCTGGCTAATGAGTTAGTTACTACTAGGCATGCTGCAACCTGCTACCTAATGAGTTAGTTACTACTGGGCACACTGCTACCCTAATGAGTTAGTTACTACTGGGCACCAGCTACCCTAATGAGTTAGTACTGGGCACGCTGCTACCTGCTACCCTAATGAGTTAGTTACTACTGGGCACGTTGCTACCTGCTACCCTAATGAGTTAATTGGGCACGCTGCTACTACCCTAATAAATTAGTTACTACCGGGCATGCTGCTACCCTAATGAGTTAGTTACTACTGGGAGAGAGCTAATATATATATATATATTTTTTATATATATTTTAAATTTCACCTTTATTTAACCAGGTAGGCCAGTTGAGAACAAGTTTTCATTTACAACTTCGACCTGGCCAAGATAAAGCATAGCAGTGCGACACAAACAATAAAGTTAAACAAACAAACGTACAGTCAATAACACAATAGAAACATCAATGTACAGTGTGTGCAAATGTAGAAGATTAGGGAGTTAAGGCAATAAATAGGCCATGGAGGCAAAATAATTACAATTTAGCATGAACACTGGAGTGATAGATCTGCAGATGATGTGCAAGTAGAGATTCTGGGGTGCAAAGGAGCAAGAAGATCAATAACAATATGGGGATGAGGTAGTTGGGTGGGCTATTTACAGATGGGCTGTGTACAGGTGCAGTGATCAGTAAACTGCTCTGACAGCTGGTGCTTAAAGTTAGATAGGGAGATATAAGTCTCCAACTTCAGTAATTTTTGCAATTCGTTCCAGTCATTGGCAGCACAGAACTGGAAGGAAATGTGGCCAAAGGAAGTGTTGGTTTGGGGATGACCAGTGAAATACACCTGCTGGAGCGCGAGGTATTACTGGGTGTTGCTATGGTGACCAGTGAGCTGAGATAAGGGTGGGCTTAACCTAGCAAAGACTTATAGATGACCTGGAGCCAGTGGGTTTGGCGACGAATATGTAGCGAGGGCCAGCCAACAAGAGCATACAGGTCGCAGTGGTGGGTAGTGTTTGGGGCTTTGGTGACAAAACGGATGGCACTGTGATAGACTAGATCCAGTTGTCGAGAAGAGTGTTGGAGGCTATTTTGTAGATGACATCGCCAAAGTCAAGGATCGGTAGGATAGTCAGTTTTACGAGGGTACGTTTGGCAGTGTCATGACGTTGGCCTCTTTGGGTATAGCAAGCCCATCCCCCCTCTCCCTGCACCCCCCCTTACCTCCTTGAACTAGGTTGCTGTGGTCAGAGACACATCGCAAAATCCTGAGAATCTCCTCATGGACACACAGTATGGAGAGAGTAGGTTTTCATGGAGAACAAAGGAATTCCTTCCACCTCACAGAACTTGAGGTACGAACAAATTTCATGTTCCGGAGAAAGTATAAAAATGGTGAAGAATCCAGCTACTAACTGGTCCGTTTGTCATAACTTGGGGAAGCTCATGGGAGACGGTGTGGCCACATTACCATAACGCTGTTTATATAATAGCCCCAGATATGAGGTTTACATCTAATTGTTGTATAAGATGAATGAGAGAGTATGATACTGTTTACACAATTTTACAATGTGATTTTGGACTGTTTAATGAAGGAAAACTCAAAAAAGGGAATTGGATTTGAACTAAATCAGAGGACCGCCCCTGAGCCCAGTTAGGGTCAGGCCTCCTGGGACAGCCCTCTTCGGCCATTCCGAATAAAACCCTCACTCGGGTTTTCGATCAGCAGACCGAGCTTACCTCAATTACGAGATGGCTAAAGGTCGCAGACCATGTTTTTCTCCATTAGGAGGACAAAGGTTGTAGACCATTGCTGACTCTTTTAACCATACGTGGTTAAACTCTTAGACTATCGATACCGACAGAATAAGAACAAGTCTTTGATATTAATTACTAGTCTGCAGCTAGGAATTTGGTATCATTGAACGCGAAGAATGACAACCGCCGAAACAGCTATTCTATAACGAATGTCACTCTGAACCATCCCCTCTAACCACAACCCAGAGAGAGAGGGAGAGAGACGATTCTACAAAAGAAACAAACTTTTCACCAGCGATCAAGACGACACACTGAGCGTAAATATATATATTGATTGCAATTGTTCCCGAATGAGTGAGCGTTCATGTGTAAAGGATTAGCATTTCAATTGTTATAATTATTAACTTTGTAGTGACTTTAGTCGACCCCCACTCCCCCTCTTGTCTAACAAGCCGCCATGCCGGTTTAGCCCACTAGGGCACATTCTCCTATCATTTCATGTAACCACATTTACCTTGTTTGTTTGTTTATGCATTTCTGTGAATTAGTTAGTAATAAATACATTATTTAAGACAATTGATGTCTCATAGTGAAGACTGGGTTCGTGCAGATAACCAACCATTTACGATGTTTGGAATGAGACTAACGTGAGGTAAAGTAAATAATTCATTAATTCGAAGACTAATTGATCAGATAAAATATCTGAATAGTTATTTTAGGAAATTATAACTTTGTAATCTGAATATTTTTCCTTGGTGCCCCGACTTCCTAGTAATTACGGTTACATGATTAATTAGTCTAATCGCGTAATAACTCATTACAGAGAATCTTTGAGAAAAACTATCAGTCTTCAGTTAATGATAGTAAAGACACAACAGCAGCATGAGTGAAGGATGCTTTGTTGTGAAATAGGAAGCCGATTCTAGATTAATATTGGATTGGAGATGCTTAATGTGAGTCTGGATGGAGAGTTTAGTCTAACCAGACACCTAGGTATTTGTAGTCGTCCACATATTCTAAGTCAGAACCGTCCAGAGTAGTGATGCTAGTGGGGCGGGCGGATAAGGGCAGCAGTCGGTTGAAGAGCATGCATTTAGTTTTACTAGCATTTAAAAGCAGTTGGAGGCCACGGAAGGAGAGTTGTATGGCATTGAAGCTCGTTTGGAGGTTTGTTAACACAGTGTCCAAAGAAGGGCCATATGTATACAGAATGGTGTCGTATCCCCCTTTGAAGAGGGGGATGACCGTGGCAGCTTTCCAATCTTTCAGGGTCTCAGACAATACGAAAGAGAGGTTGAACAGGCTAGTAATACGCATTGCAACAATTTCGGCAGATAATTTTAGGGTCCAGATTGTCTAGCCCAGCTGATTTGTAGGGATCCAAATCTTGCAGCTCTTTCAGAACATCAGCTGTCTGGAGTTGGCTGAAGGGAAGCGGGGGAGGCTTGGGAAAGTTTCTGCAGGGTGTGCAGAGCTGTTGGCCGGGGTAGGGGTAGCCAGGTAGAAAGCTTGGCCAGCCATAGAAAAACACTTATTGAATTTATTATATATAAATTAAAATTGGATATATCTGTGGTGACAGTGATTCCTATCCTCAGTGCAGTGGGCAGCTGGGAGGAGGTTCTCTTATTCTCCATGGACTTTACAGTGTCCCAAAACTTTTGTAATTAGTGCTACAGGATGCAAATTTCTGTTTGAAAAAGCTAGCCTTTGCTTTCCTAACTGACTGTGTATATTGGCTCCTGACTTCCCTGAAAAGCGGGGGCTATTCGATGCTAATGCAGAACGCAACAGGAGGTTTTTGTGCTGGTCAAGAGCAGTCAGGACTGAGGTGAACCAAGGGCTATATCTGTTCTTAGTTCTACATTTTTGAATGGAGCATGCGTATTTAAGATGGTGAGAAAAGCACTTTTAAAGAGCAACCAGGCATCCTCTACTGACGGAATGAGGTCAATATCCTTCTAGGATACCTGGGCCAGATCGATTAGAAAGGCCTGCTTGCTGAAGTGTTTTAGGGAGCATTTGACAGTGATGAGGGGTGGTCGTTTCACCGCGGACCCATTACGGATGCAGGCAATGAGGCAATGATAACTGAGATCCAGGATGATATCTAAGAGGGTGCCTATGTTTACTGATTTAGGGTTGTACCTGGTAGCTTCCTTGATAATTTGTGTGAGATTGAGGGCATCTAGCTTAGATTGTAGGATGGCCGGGGTGTTAAGCACATCCCGGTTTAGGTCACCTAACAGTACGAACTCTGAAGATAGATGGGGGGCAATCAATACACATATGTTGTCTAGGGCACAGCTGGGGGCCGAGGGGGGTCTATAACAAGCGGCAACGGTGAGAAGCTCGAATTGTAGACTTGTTTCTGGAAAGGTGTATTTTTAAAAGCTAGAATTGTTTGAGCACAGACCTGGATAGTATGACAGAAATCTGCAGGCTGTCTCTGCAGTAGATTGCAACTCCGCCCCCTTTGGCAGTTCTATCTTGTCATAAAATGTTGTAATTGGGGATGGAAATTTCAGGATTTTTGGTGGCTTTCCTAAGCCAGGATTCAGACACAGGACATCCGGGTTGACGGAGTGTGCTAAAGCAGTGAGTAAAACAAACTTAGGAAGGAGGCTTATAATATTACCATGCATGAAACCAAGGCTTTTACAGTTACAGAAGTCAACAAATGAGAACGCCTGGGGATTGGGGATGGTGCTGGGGTCTGCAGGGCCTGGCTTAACCTCTACATCACCAGAGGAACAGAGGAGAAGTAGGATGAGGGTACGGCTAAAGGCTATAGGAACTGGTCGTCTAGTGCGTTCGAAACAGAGAGTGAAAGGAGCAGATTTCTGGGCGCGGAATAATAGATTCAAGGCATAATGTAGAGACAAGGGTATGGTAGGATGTGAATACAGTAGAGGTAAACCTAGGCATTGAGTGACGATGAGAGAGGTTTTGTCTATAGAGGCACCAGTTAAGCCAGGTGAGGTCACCGCATGTGTGGGGGGTGGGACAAAAGGGCTAGCTAAGGCATATTGGGCAGAGCACGGCTGGAGACATGGCGATTCAGACAGCTAGCGGGCCGGGGCTAGCAGATGGGCCTTCGGCGATGTCGCAACGAAAGAGCCTGTTGAAACCACCTCGGATGATTACGTCGGCAGACCAGTCGTGACGGATCGGCGGGGCTCCGTGTTGGCAGTAAAGGGTCCAGGACAATTGGCAAAAGAGGTATTGTTGCCCAAAAATTGGCTGGTGGACCTCTTCGGCTAGCCAGGAGATGGGCCTAGCTCGAGGCTAGCTCAAGGCTAACTGGTGCTTGCTTCGGGACAGAGACGTTAGCCAGAAGTAGCCACTCAGATAGCAGCTAGCTAGCTGCGATGATCCGGTGTAAAGGTTCAGAGCTTGCGGTAGGAATCCGGAGATGTGGTAGAGAAAAAAGCAGTCCGAAATGCTCTGGGTTGATATCGTGCTGTGCAGACTGGCAGGTATTGACCGAGCTGAGGCTGGCTGGTGTACGAGTTATCGGTGAAGACCGCTAGCAGGGGCTAACTGACTTCTAGCTAGTAAGCTTCTGATGGGGGTTCCGGATCTAAAGTATAAAATAGCAGATCCGTACCACATTGGGTGAGGCAGGTTGCAGGAGAGTATATTCAGTCCGTAGATGGAAAGTGAGATTAAAATATATCCGAAATATATACAACAAAAAAGAGGAAAACTATATTTACACGGGACAGGACAAGGCAATCCGACTGCTACGCCATCTTGGGGCGTAGCAATATGCATTAATAATATGCATGTCAATCTCTCCTAGCTGAAAGTGGAGGAGAGGTTGACTTATCAGTTCTTTTATTTATGAAAGGTATTGACATGTTGAAGGCACCGAGCTGTCTGTCTAAACTACTGGCACACAGCTCGGACACCCATGCATACCCCACCTGACATGCCACAAGAGGTCTCTTCACAGTCCCTAAGTCCAGAACAGACTATGGGAGCCACACGGTACTACATAGAGCCATGACTACATGGAACTCTATTCAACATCAAGTAACTGACACAAGCAGTAGAATCAGATTTTTACAAATAAATGTGCACGCGTCTGTGTGCGTGTTTCTCTATGACCTTACCTTCTGGGAGGTTAACTCCTCAGTCAGGTTGTTGTTCTCCTCGTGGAGGCGTGTCAGTTCCTGTTCCTGGCTCTGGAGGCGGAGCTGCAGCTCATTGGTCCTGCTGCCGTTACACTCCACTGGGGGTGTGGTCTGAGAAGAGGGGGAAGAGCTCTCTGTGCTGCGTCCTAACCTCCCTGAACCCATTATGTCCCGCAGAGTGGGCCGCTTGGGCCGCAACGAGGAACTGCTGCTCCGCCCGAAGTCAAATGTGAATGGAGAACCAATGGAGTCTGGGGGTGAGAGGTCAGAGGGAGGGATTACTATAGATACAGTTCCTTCAGATACAGTGCCTTCAGATACAGTGACTGCAGTCTTCCTGCATTTTTCAGCATGTTTTTACAAAAATATAGATTTAGAGTTAGTTAAACTTAGTGCACTCAGGCTATCCGGAAGGTCAAAGGTGGAGCCGTTATCTCTCTGTGGGTCTAACCTCAAGAAGTTCTGGAAAACAGTTAAAGACCAGGAGAATAAACCCTCCTCCTCACAGCTGCCCATGTCCCTTAATGTTGATGATGTTGTTACTGACAAGGAGCACATGGCTGAGCTCTTTAATCACCACTTCATTAAGTCAGGATTCCTATTTGACTCAACCATGCCTCCTTGCCTGTCCAAAATTTCCTCATCTCCCACCCCTTGTAATGTGACTATCCCGATGCTTCTCCCTCTTTTTCCCCTGCCCCGCTACAAAGTTTCTCCCTGCAGGGAGTCACTGAGTCCGAGGTGCTAGAGGAGCTCCTGAAACTTGCTGCCCCTATCATCACCAAGCCTATCTCTGACCTTTTTAACCTGTGTCTCCTCTCTGGGGAGGTTCCCATTGCTTGGAAGGCAGCCACGGTTTGTCCTTTATTTAAAGGGGAGATCAAGCTGATCCTAACTGTTAAAGGCCTATTTCTATTTTGCCTTGTTTATCAAAAGTGTTGTATAAACTTGTCAATAATCAACTGACTGGCTTTCTTGATGTCTATAGTATTCTCTATGGTATGCAATCTGGTTTCCACTCAGGTTATGGATGTGTCACTGCAACCTTAAAAGGTCCATAATGATGTCACCATTGCCCTTGAGTTTAAGCAATGTTGTGCTGCTATTTTTATTTACTTGGCCATTATCTTTACAGACCAGCTGAATAATGTTAGATAGAGTTGTGTGTATTATCGCTACAGACCAGCTGAATAATGTTAGATAGAGTTGTGTGTATTATGTCTACAGACCAGCTGAATAATGTTAGAGTTGTGTGTATTATTATATAGACCAGCTGAATAATGTTAGATAGAGTTGTGTGTATTATCTCTACAGACCAGCTGAATAATGTTAGGTAGAGTTGTGTGTATTATTATATAGACCAGCTGAATAATGTTAGGTAGAGTTGTGTGTATTATTATATAGACCAGCTGAATAATGTTAGATAGAGTTGTGTGTATTATCTCTACAGACCAGCTGAATAATGTTAGGTAGAGTTGTGTGTATTATTATATAGACCAGCTGAATAATGTTAGATAGAGTTGTGTGTATTATCTCTACAGACCAGCTGAATAATGTTAGATAGAGTTGTGTGTATTATTATATAGACCAGCTGAATAATGTTAGGTAGAGTTGTGTGTATTATTATATAGACCAGCTGAATAATGTTAGGTAGAGTTGTGTGTATTATTATATAGACCAGCTGAATAATGTTAGGTAGAGTTGTGTGTATTATCTCTACAGACCAGCTGAATAATGTTAGATAGAGTTGTGTGTATTATTATATAGACCAGCTGAATAATGTTAGGTAGAGTTGTGTGTATTATCTCTATAGACCAGCTGAATAATGTTATAGAGTTGTGTGTATTATCTCTACAGACCAGCTGAATAATGTTAGGTAGAGTTGTGTGTATTATCTCTACAGACCAGCTGAATAATGTTAGGTGGAGTTGTGTGTATTATCTCTACAGACCAGCTGAATAATGTTAGGTAGAGTTGTGTGTATTATTATATAGACCAGCTGAATAATGTTAGGTAGAGTTGTGTGTATTATTATATAGACCAGCTGAATAATGTTAGGTAGAGTTGTGTGTATTATTATATAGACCAGCTGAATAATGTTAGGTGGAGTTGTGTGTATTATCTCTACAGACCAGCTGAATAATGTTAGGTGGAGTTGTGTGTATTATCTCTACAGACCAGCTGAATAATGTTAGGTGGAGTTGTGTGTATTATCTCTACAGACCAGCTGAATAATGTTAGGTAGAGTTGTGTGTATTATTATATAGACCAGCTGAATAATGTTAGATAGAGTTGTGTGTATTATCTCTATAGACCAGCTGAATAATGTTAGGTAGAGTTGTGTGTATTATCGCTACAGACCAGCTGAATAATGTTAGATAGAGTTGTGTGTATTATCTCAACAGACCAGCTGAATAATGTTAGATAGAGTTGTGTGTATTATTATATAGACCAGCTGAATAATGTTAGGTAGAGTTGTGTGTATTATTATATAGACCAGCTGAATAATGTTAGGTGGAGTTGTGTGTATTATTATATAGACCAGCTGAATAATGTTAGGTAGAGTTGTGTGTATTATTATATAGACCAGCTGAATAATGTTAGGTAGAGTTGTGTGTATTATTATATAGACCAGCTGAATAATGTTAGATAGAGTTGTGTGTATTATCTCTACAGACCAGCTGAATAATGTTAGGTAGAGTTGTGTGTATTATTATATAGACCAGCTGAATAATGTTAGGTAGAGTTGTGTGTATTATTATATAGACCAGCTGAATAATGTTAGGTAGAGTTGTGTGTATTATTCTACAGACCAGCTGAATAATGTTAGGTGGAGTTGTGTATTATCTCTACAGACCAGCTGAATAATGTTAGGTAGAGTTGTGTGTATTATTATATAGACCAGCTGAATAATGTTAGGTAGAGTTGTGTGTATTATTATATAGACCAGCTGAATAATGTTAGATAGAGTTGTGTGTATTATCCCTACAGACCAGCTGAATAATGTTAGGTGGAGTTGTGTGTATTATCTCTACAGACCAGCTGAATAATGTTAGATAGAGTTGTGTGTATTATTATATAGACCAGCTGAATAATGTTAGGTGGAGTTGTGTGTATTATCTCTACAGACCAGCTGAATAATGTTAGGTGGAGTTGTGTGTATTATTATATAGACCAGCTGAATAATGTTAGATAGAGTTGTGTGTATTATCTCTACAGACCAGCTGAATAATGTTAGATAGAGTTGTGTGTATTATCTCTACAGACCAGCTGAATAATGTTAGGTAGAGTTGTGTGTATTATCTCAACAGACCAGCTGAATAATGTTAGATAGAGTTGTGTGTATTATCCCTACAGACCAGCTGAATAATGTTAGGTGGAGTTGTGTGTATTATCTCTACAGACCAGCTGAATAATGTTAGATAGAGTTGTGTGTATTATTATATAGACCAGCTGAATAATGTTAGGTAGAGTTGTGTGTATTATTATATAGACCAGCTGAATAATGTTAGGTAGAGTTGTGTGTATTATTATATAGACCAGCTGAATAATGTTAGGTAGAGTTGTGTGTATTATCTCTACAGACCAGCTGAATAATGTTAGGTAGAGTTGTGTGTATTATTATATAGACCAGCTGAATAATGTTAGGTAGAGTTGTGTGTATTATTATATAGACCAGCTGAATAATGTTAGGTAGAGTTGTGTGTATTATCTCTACAGACCAGCTGAATAATGTTAGGTAGAGTTGTGTGTATTATTATATAGACCAGCTGAATAATGTTAGGTAGAGTTGTGTGTATTATTATATAGACCAGCTGAATAATGTTAGGTAGAGTTGTGTGTATTATTATATAGACCAGCTGAATAATGTTAGATAGAGTTGTGTGTATTATCTCTATAGACCAGCTGAATAATGTTAGGTAGAGTTGTGTGTATTATCTCTACAGACCAGCTGAATAATGTTAGGTAGAGTTGTGTGTATTATTATATAGACCAGCTGAATAATGTTAGGTAGAGTTGTGTGTATTATTATATAGACCAGCTGAATAATGTTAGGTAGAGTTGTGTGTATTATTATATAGACCAGCTGAATAATGTTAGGTAGAGTTGTGTGTATTATTATATAGACCAGCTGAATAATGTTAGGTGGAGTTGTGTGTATTATCTCTACAGACCAGCTGAATAACGTTAGGTGGAGTTGTGTGTATTATCTCTACAGACCAGCTGAATAATGTTAGATAGAGTTGTGTGTATTATCTCTACAGACCAGCTGAATAATGTTAGGTGGAGTTGTGTGTATTATCTCTACAGACCAGCTGAATAATGTTAGGTGGAGTTGTGTGTATTATCTCTACAGACCAGCTGAATAATGTTAGGTAGAGTTGTGTGTATTATCTCTACAGACCAGCTGAATAATGTTAGATAGAGTTGTGTGTATTATCTCTACAGACCAGCTGAATAATGTTAGGTGGAGTTGTGTGTATTATCTCTACAGACCAGCTGAATAATGTTAGGTGGAGTTGTGTGTATTATTATATAGACCAGCTGAATAATGTTAGGTGGAGTTGTGTGTATTATCTCTACAGACCAGCTGAATAATGTTATAGAGTTGTGTGTATTATCTCTATAGACCAGCTGAATAATGTTAGGTGGAGTTGTGTGTATTATCTCTACAGACCAGCTGAATAATGTTAGGTGGAGTTGTGTGTATTATTATATAGACCAGCTGAATAATGTTAGGTAGAGTTGTGTGTATTATTATATAGACCAGCTGAATAATGTTAGGTGGAGTTGTGTGTATTATTATATAGACCAGCTGAATAATGTTAGATAGAGTTGTGTGTATTATCTCTACAGACCAGCTGAATAATGTTAGATAGAGTTGTGTGTATTATCTCTACAGACCAGCTGAATAATGTTAGGTAGAGTTGTGTGTATTATCTCTATAGACCAGCTGAATAATGTTATAGAGTTGTGTGTATTATCTCTACAGACCAGCTGAATAATGTTAGGTAGAGTTGTGTGTATTATCTCTACAGACCAGCTGAATAATGTTAGGTGGAGTTGTGTGTATTATCTCTACAGACCAGCTGAATAATGTTAGGTAGAGTTGTGTGTATTATTATATAGACCAGCTGAATAATGTTAGGTAGAGTTGTGTGTATTATTATATAGACCAGCTGAATAATGTTAGGTAGAGTTGTGTGTATTATTATATAGACCAGCTGAATAATGTTAGGTGGAGTTGTGTGTATTATCTCTACAGACCAGCTGAATAATGTTAGGTGGAGTTGTGTGTATTATCTCTACAGACCAGCTGAATAATGTTAGGTGGAGTTGTGTGTATTATCTCTACAGACCAGCTGAATAATGTTAGGTAGAGTTGTGTGTATTATTATATAGACCAGCTGAATAATGTTAGATAGAGTTGTGTGTATTATCTCTATAGACCAGCTGAATAATGTTAGGTAGAGTTGTGTGTATTATCGCTACAGACCAGCTGAATAATGTTAGATAGAGTTGTGTGTATTATCTCAACAGACCAGCTGAATAATGTTAGATAGAGTTGTGTGTATTATTATATAGACCAGCTGAATAATGTTAGGTAGAGTTGTGTGTATTATTATATAGACCAGCTGAATAATGTTAGGTGGAGTTGTGTGTATTATTATATAGACCAGCTGAATAATGTTAGGTAGAGTTGTGTGTATTATTATATAGACCAGCTGAATAATGTTAGGTGGAGTTGTGTGTATTATTATATAGACCAGCTGAATAATGTTAGATAGAGTTGTGTGTATTATCTCTACAGACCAGCTGAATAATGTTAGGTAGAGTTGTGTGTATTATTATATAGACCAGCTGAATAATGTTAGGTAGAGTTGTGTGTATTATTATATAGACCAGCTGAATAATGTTAGGTGGAGTTGTGTGTATTATTATATAGACCAGCTGAATAATGTTAGGTGGAGTTGTGTGTATTATCTCTACAGACCAGCTGAATAATGTTAGGTAGAGTTGTGTGTATTATTATATAGACCAGCTGAATAATGTTAGGTAGAGTTGTGTGTATTATTATATAGACCAGCTGAATAATGTTAGATAGAGTTGTGTGTATTATCTCTATAGACCAGCTGAATAATGTTAGGTGGAGTTGTGTGTATTATCTCTACAGACCAGCTGAATAATGTTAGGTAGAGTTGTGTGTATTATTATATAGACCAGCTGAATAATGTTAGGTGGAGTTGTGTGTATTATCTCTACAGACCAGCTGAATAATGTTAGGTAGAGTTGTGTGTATTATTATATAGACCAGCTGAATAATGTTAGATAGAGTTGTGTGTATTATCTCTACAGACCAGCTGAATAATGTTAGATAGAGTTGTGTGTATTATCTCTACAGACCAGCTGAATAATGTTAGGTAGAGTTGTGTGTATTATCTCAACAGACCAGCTGAATAATGTTAGATAGAGTTGTGTGTATTATCTCTACAGACCAGCTGAATAATGTTAGGTAGAGTTGTGTGTATTATCTCAACAGACCAGCTGAATAATGTTAGATAGAGTTGTGTGTATTATTATATAGACCAGCTGAATAATGTTAGGTAGAGTTGTGTGTATTATTATATAGACCAGCTGAATAATGTTAGGTAGAGTTGTGTGTATTATTATATAGACCAGCTGAATAATGTTAGGTGGAGTTGTGTGTATTATCTTACAGACCAGCTGAATAATGTTAGGTAGAGTTGTGTGTATTATTATATAGACCAGCTGAATAATGTTAGGTAGAGTTGTGTGTATTATTATATAGACCAGCTGAATAATGTTAGGTAGAGTTGTGTGTATTATCTCTACAGACCAGCTGAATAATGTTAGGTAGAGTTGTGTGTATTATTATATAGACCAGCTGAATAATGTTAGGTAGAGTTGTGTGTATTATTATATAGACCAGCTGAATAATGTTAGGTAGAGTTGTGTGTATTATTATATAGACCAGCTGAATAATGTTAGGTAGAGTTGTGTGTATTATCTCTACAGACCAGCTGAATAATGTTAGGTAGAGTTGTGTGTATTATCTATACAGACCAGCTGAATAATGTTAGGTAGAGTTGTGTGTATTATTATAGACCAGCTGAATAATGTTAGGTAGAGTTGTGTGTATTATTATATAGACCAGCTGAATAATGTTAGGTGGAGTTGTGTGTATTATCTCTACAGACCAGCTGAATAATGTTAGGTGGAGTTGTGTGTATTATCTCTACAGACCAGCTGAATAATGTTAGGTAGAGTTGTGTGTATTATCTCTACAGACCAGCTGAATAATGTTAGGTGGAGTTGTGTGTATTATCTCTACAGACCAGCTGAATAATGTTAGGTGGAGTTGTGTGTATTATCTCTACAGACCAGCTGAATAATGTTAGGTGGAGTTGTGTGTATTATCTCTACAGACCAGCTGAATAATGACCAGTATTATCTCTACAGACCAGCTGAATAATGTTAGGTGGAGTTGTGTGTATTATCTCTACAGACCAGCTGAATAATGTTAGGTGGAGTTGTGTGTATTATTATATAGACCAGCTGAATAATGTTAGGTAGAGTTGTGTGTATTATCTCTACAGACAAGCTGAATAATGTTATAGAGTTGTGTGTATTATCTCTACAGACCAGCTGAATAATGTTAGGTGGAGTTGTGTGTATTATCTCTACAGACCAGCTGAATAATGTTAGGTGGAGTTGTGTGTATTATTATATAGACCAGCTGAATAATGTTAGGTGGAGTTGTGTGTATTATCTCTACAGACCAGCTGAATAATGTTATAGAGTTGTGTGTATTATCTCTATAGACCAGCTGAATAATGTTAGGTGGAGTTGTGTGTATTATCTCTACAGACCAGCTGAATAATGTTAGGTGGAGTTGTGTGTATTATTATATAGACCAGCTGAATAATGTTAGGTAGAGTTGTGTGTATTATTATATAGACCAGCTGAATAATGTTAGGTGGAGTTGTGTGTATTATCTCTACAGACCAGCTGAATAATGTTAGGTAGAGTTGTGTGTATTATTATATAGACCAGCTGAATAATGTTAGATAGAGTTGTGTGTATTATCTCTACAGACCAGCTGAATAATGTTAGATAGAGTTGTGTGTATTATCTCTACAGACCAGCTGAATAATGTTAGGTAGAGTTGTGTGTATTATCTCAACAGACCAGCTGAATAATGTTAGATAGAGTTGTGTGTATTATCTCTACAGACCAGCTGAATAATGTTAGGTGGAGTTGTGTGTATTATTATATAGACCAGCTGAATAATGTTAGGTAGAGTTGTGTGTATTATTATATAGACCAGCTGAATAATGTTAGATAGAGTTGTGTGTATTATCTCTATAGACCAGCTGAATAATGTTAGGTAGAGTTGTGTGTATTATCTCTACAGACCAGCTGAATAATGTTAGGTAGAGTTGTGTGTATTATTATATAGACCAGCTGAATAATGTTAGGTAGAGTTGTGTGTATTATTATATAGACCAGCTGAATAATGTTAGGTAGAGTTGTGTGTATTATTATATAGACCAGCTGAATAATGTTAGATAGAGTTGTGTGTATTATCTCTATAGACCAGCTGAATAATGTTAGGTAGAGTTGTGTGTATTATCTCTACAGACCAGCTGAATAATGTTAGGTAGAGTTGTGTGTATTATTATATAGACCAGCTGAATAATGTTAGGTAGAGTTGTGTGTATTATTATATAGACCAGCTGAATAATGTTAGGTAGAGTTGTGTGTATTATTATATAGACCAGCTGAATAATGTTAGGTAGAGTTGTGTGTATTATTATATAGACCAGCTGAATAATGTTAGGTGGAGTTGTGTGTATTATCTCTACAGACCAGCTGAATAACGTTAGGTGGAGTTGTGTGTATTATCTCTACAGACCAGCTGAATAATGTTAGATAGAGTTGTGTGTATTATCTCTACAGACCAGCTGAATAATGTTAGGTGGAGTTGTGTGTATTATCTCTACAGACCAGCTGAATAATGTTAGGTGGAGTTGTGTGTATTATCTCTACAGACCAGCTGAATAATGTTAGGTGGAGTTGTGTGTATTATCTCTACAGACCAGCTGAATAATGTTAGATAGAGTTGTGTGTATTATCTCTACAGACCAGCTGAATAATGTTAGGTGGAGTTGTGTGTATTATCTCTACAGACCAGCTGAATAATGTTAGGTGGAGTTGTGTGTATTATTATATAGACCAGCTGAATAATGTTAGGTAGAGTTGTGTGTATTATCTCTACAGACAAGCTGAATAATGTTATAGAGTTGTGTGTATTATCTCTACAGACCAGCTGAATAATGTTAGGTGGAGTTGTGTGTATTATCTCTACAGACCAGCTGAATAATGTTAGGTGGAGTTGTGTGTATTATTATATAGACCAGCTGAATAATGTTAGGTGGAGTTGTGTGTATTATCTCTACAGACCAGCTGAATAATGTTATAGAGTTGTGTGTATTATCTCTATAGACCAGCTGAATAATGTTAGGTGGAGTTGTGTGTATTATCTCTACAGACCAGCTGAATAATGTTAGGTGGAGTTGTGTGTATTATTATATAGACCAGCTGAATAATGTTAGGTAGAGTTGTGTGTATTATTATATAGACCAGCTGAATAATGTTAGGTGGAGTTGTGTGTATTATCTCTACAGACCAGCTGAATAATGTTAGGTAGAGTTGTGTGTATTATTATATAGACCAGCTGAATAATGTTAGATAGAGTTGTGTGTATTATCTCTACAGACCAGCTGAATAATGTTAGATAGAGTTGTGTGTATTATCTCTACAGACCAGCTGAATAATGTTAGGTAGAGTTGTGTGTATTATCTCAACAGACCAGCTGAATAATGTTAGATAGAGTTGTGTGTATTATCTCTACAGACCAGCTGAATAATGTTAGGTGGAGTTGTGTGTATTATCTCTACAGACCAGCTGAATAATGTTAGGTGGAGTTGTGTGTATTATCTCTACAGACCAGCTGAATAATGTTAGGTGGAGTTGTGTGTATTATCTCTACAGACCAGCTGAATAATGTTAGGTGGAGTTGTGTGTATTATCTCTACAGACCAGCTGAATAATGTTAGATAGAGTTGTGTGTATTATCTCTACAGACCAGCTGAATAATGTTAGGTGGAGTTGTGTGTATTATCTCTACAGACCAGCTGAATAATGTTAGGTAGAGTTGTGTGTATTATTATATAGACCAGCTGAATAATGTTAGGTGGAGTTGTGTGTATTATCTCTACAGACCAGCTGAATAATGTTAGGTAGAGTTGTGTGTATTATTATATAGACCAGCTGAATAATGTTAGGTAGAGTTGTGTGTATTATTATATAGACCAGCTGAATAATGTTAGGTAGAGTTGTGTGTATTATCTCTACAGACCAGCTGAATAATGTTAGGTAGAGTTGTGTGTATTATTATATAGACCAGCTGAATAATGTTAGGTAGAGTTGTGTGTATTATTATATAGACCAGCTGAATAATGTTAGGTAGAGTTGTGTGTATTATTATATAGACCAGCTGAATAATGTTAGGTGGAGTTGTGTGTATTATCTCTACAGACCAGCTGAATAACGTTAGGTGGAGTTGTGTGTATTATCTCTACAGACCAGCTGAATAATGTTAGATAGAGTTGTGTGTATTATCTCTACAGACCAGCTGAATAATGTTAGGTGGAGTTGTGTGTATTATCTCTACAGACCAGCTGAATAATGTTAGGTGGAGTTGTGTGTATTATCTCTACAGACCAGCTGAATAATGTTAGGTGGAGTTGTGTGTATTATCTCTACAGACCAGCTGAATAATGTTAGATAGAGTTGTGTGTATTATTATATAGACCAGCTGAATAATGTTAGGTAGAGTTGTGTGTATTATTATATAGACCAGCTGAATAATGTTAGGTAGAGTTGTGTGTATTATTATATAGACCACCTGAATAATGTTAGGTAGAGTTGTGTGTATTATTATATAGACCAGCTGAATAATGTTAGGTAGAGTTGTGTGTATTATCTCTACAGACCAGCTGAATAATGTTAGATAGAGTTGTGTGTATTATCTCTACAGACCAGCTGAATAATGTTAGGTGGAGTTGTGTGTATTATCTCTACAGACCAGCTGAATAATGTTAGGTGGAGTTGTGTGTATTATCTCTACAGACCAGCTGAATAATGTTAGGTGGAGTTGTGTGTATTATCTCTACAGACCAGCTGAATAATGTTAGATAGAGTTGTGTGTATTATCTCTACAGACCAGCTGAATAATGTTAGGTGGAGTTGTGTGTATTATCTCTACAGACCAGCTGAATAATGTTAGGTGGAGTTGTGTGTATTATTATATAGACCAGCTGAATAATGTTAGGTGGAGTTGTGTGTATTATCTCTACAGACCAGCTGAATAATGTTATAGAGTTGTGTGTATTATCTCTATAGACCAGCTGAATAATGTTAGGTGGAGTTGTGTGTATTATCTCTACAGACCAGCTGAATAATGTTAGGTGGAGTTGTGTGTATTATTATATAGACCAGCTGAATAATGTTAGGTAGAGTTGTGTGTATTATTATATAGACCAGCTGAATAATGTTAGGTGGAGTTGTGTGTATTATCTCTACAGACCAGCTGAATAATGTTAGGTAGAGTTGTGTGTATTATTATATAGACCAGCTGAATAATGTTAGATAGAGTTGTGTGTATTATCTCTACAGACCAGCTGAATAATGTTAGATAGAGTTGTGTGTATTATCTCTACAGACCAGCTGAATAATGTTAGGTAGAGTTGTGTGTATTATCTCAACAGACCAGCTGAATAATGTTAGATAGAGTTGTGTGTATTATCTCTACAGACCAGCTGAATAATGTTAGGTGGAGTTGTGTGTATTATCTCTACAGACCAGCTGAATAATGTTAGGTGGAGTTGTGTGTATTATCTCTACAGACCAGCTGAATAATGTTAGGTGGAGTTGTGTGTATTATCTCTACAGACCAGCTGAATAATGTTAGGTGGAGTTGTGTGTATTATCTCTACAGACCAGCTGAATAATGTTAGATAGAGTTGTGTGTATTATCTCTACAGACCAGCTGAATAATGTTAGGTGGAGTTGTGTGTATTATCTCTACAGACCAGCTGAATAATGTTAGGTAGAGTTGTGTGTATTATTATATAGACCAGCTGAATAATGTTAGGTGGAGTTGTGTGTATTATCTCTACAGACCAGCTGAATAATGTTAGGTAGAGTTGTGTGTATTATTATATAGACCAGCTGAATAATGTTAGGTAGAGTTGTGTGTATTATTATATAGACCAGCTGAATAATGTTAGGTAGAGTTGTGTGTATTATCTCTACAGACCAGCTGAATAATGTTAGGTAGAGTTGTGTGTATTATTATATAGACCAGCTGAATAATGTTAGGTAGAGTTGTGTGTATTATTATATAGACCAGCTGAATAATGTTAGGTAGAGTTGTGTGTATTATTATATAGACCAGCTGAATAATGTTAGGTGGAGTTGTGTGTATTATCTCTACAGACCAGCTGAATAACGTTAGGTGGAGTTGTGTGTATTATCTCTACAGACCAGCTGAATAATGTTAGATAGAGTTGTGTGTATTATCTCTACAGACCAGCTGAATAATGTTAGGTGGAGTTGTGTGTATTATCTCTACAGACCAGCTGAATAATGTTAGATAGAGTTGTGTGTATTATCTCTACAGACCAGCTGAATAATGTTAGGTGGAGTTGTGTGTATTATCTCTACAGACCAGCTGAATAATGTTAGATAGAGTTGTGTGTATTATTATATAGACCAGCTGAATAATGTTAGGTAGAGTTGTGTGTATTATTATATAGACCAGCTGAATAATGTTAGGTAGAGTTGTGTGTATTATTATATAGACCAGCTGAATAATGTTAGGTAGAGTTGTGTGTATTATTATATAGACCAGCTGAATAATGTTAGGTAGAGTTGTGTGTATTATCTCTACAGACCAGCTGAATAATGTTAGATAGAGTTGTGTGTATTATCTCTACAGACCAGCTGAATAATGTTAGGTGGAGTTGTGTGTATTATCTCTACAGACCAGCTGAATAATGTTAGGTGGAGTTGTGTGTATTATTATATAGACCAGCTGAATAATGTTAGGTAGAGTTGTGTGTATTATCTCTACAGACCAGCTGAATAATGTTATAGAGTTGTGTGTATTATCTCTACAGACCAGCTGAATAATGTTAGGTGGAGTTGTGTGTATTATCTCTACAGACCAGCTGAATAATGTTAGGTGGAGTTGTGTGTATTATTATATAGACCAGCTGAATAATGTTAGGTGGAGTTGTGTGTATTATCTCTACAGACCAGCTGAATAATGTTATAGAGTTGTGTGTATTATCTCTATAGACCAGCTGAATAATGTTAGGTGGAGTTGTGTGTATTATCTCTACAGACCAGCTGAATAATGTTAGGTGGAGTTGTGTGTATTATTATATAGACCAGCTGAATAATGTTAGATAGAGTTGTGTGTATTATTATATAGACCAGCTGAATAATGTTAGGTAGAGTTGTGTGTATTATCTCTACAGACCAGCTGAATAATGTTAGGTAGAGTTGTGTGTATTATTATATAGACCAGCTGAATAATGTTAGGTAGAGTTGTGTGTATTATCTCTACAGACCAGCTGAATAATGTTAGGTGGAGTTGTGTATTATCTCTACAGACCAGCTGAATAATGTTAGGTAGAGTTGTGTGTATTATTATATAGACCAGCTGAATAATGTTAGGTAGAGAAGGGGACAGAGGGTGAGGAGGAGGAGGGTGAGGGTCAGGAAGGGGACAGAGGGCGAGGAAGAGGAGGAGGAGGTGAGGGTCAGGAAGGGGACAGAGGGTGAGGAAGAGGAGGTGGTGAGGGTCAGGAAGGGGACAGAGGGTGAGGAAGAGGAGGAGGTGGTGAGGGTCAGGAAAGGGACAGAGGGTGAGGAAGAGGAGGAGGTGGTGAGGGTCAGGAAAGGGACAGAGGGTGAGGAAGAGGAGGAGGTGGTGAGGGTCAGGAAGGGCACAGAGGGTGAGGAAGAGGAGGAGGTGGTGAGGGTCAGGAAGGGGACAGAGGGTGAGGAGGAGGAGGAGGTGGTGAGGGTCAGGAAGGGGACAGAGGGTGAGGAGGAGGTGGTGAGGGTCAGGAAGGGGACAGAGGGTGAGGAGGAGGAGGAGGAGGTGGTGAGGGTCAGGAAGGGGACAGAGGGTGAGGAGGAGGTGGTGAGGGTCAGGGAAGGGGACAGAGGGTGAAGAAGAGAAGGAGGAGGTGGTGGTGGTGGGGTCAGGAAGGGGACAGAGTGTGAGGAGGAGAAGGAGGTGGTGAGGGTCAGGAAGGGAACAGAGGGTGAGGAGGAGAAGGAGGTGAGGGTCAGGAAGGGGACAGAGGAGGAGGAGGAGGTGGTGAGGGTCAGGAAGGGGACAGAGGGTGAGGAGGAGGTGGTGAGGGTCAGGGAAGGGGACAGAGGGTGAAGAAGAGAAGGAGGTGGTGGTGTGTGGGGTCAGGAAGGGGACAGAGGGTGAAGAGGAGAAGGAGGAGGTGAGTGTCAGGAAGGGGACGGAGGGTGAGGAGGTGGTGGTGAGGGTCAGGAAGCGGATAGAGGGTGAGGTGGTGGTGGTGAGGGTCAGGAAGGGGACAGAGGGTGAGGAGGAGGAGGAGGTGGTGGTGAGTGTCAGGAAGGGGACAGAGGGTGAGGAGGAGGAGGAGGTGGTGGTGAGTGTCAGGAAGGGGACAGAGGGTGAGGAGGAGGAGGAGGTGGTGGTGAGGGTCAGGAAGGGGACAGAGGGGAGGAGGAGGAGGAGGTGGTGGTGAGGGTCAGGAAGGGGACAGATGGTGAGGAGGAGGAGGTGGTGAGGGTCAGGAAGGGGACAGAGGGTGAGGAGGAGGAGGAGGTGGTGGTGAGGGTCAGGAAGGGGACAGAGGGTGAGGAGGAGGAGGTGGTGAGGGTCAGGAAGGGGACAGAGGAGGAGGTGGTGGTGGTGAGGGTCAGGAAGGGGACAGAGGGTGAAGAGGACTCTTACGTCTGTGTGAGTCAGTCTGAGGCTGGGTGGGAGGTTTGTGGTCCTGGTTGATGTCCTTGGTTGAGGGAGCGTCTAACATCTCCCACTCATCACCACTGCTCCCAGTGTAGAAGACAGAGCGTCTGTTCTCTCCTCCTCCTCGACCCACACGCAGACCTGACATGGAGTTCCTGGTGGACAGATAGAGGGGGGACAGAGTAAGGGACATGGTCAACCACAACACATCCTTAGCAACAGAGAGAATAGGATATGAAGCCAATGACTAGATCATTTAAAGATGAAAAGGAGGAAAGAGTTGGGTCGTGGATCCCTGTAGTATACTGCATATTACTGTAGTATACTGCATATTACTGTAGTATACTGCATATTACTGTAGTATAATGCATATTACTGTAGCATAATGCATATTACTGTAGCACAATGCATATTACTGTAGCACAATGCATATTACTGTAGCATACTGCATATTACTGTAGCATACTGCATATTACTGTAGTATACTGCATATTGCTGTAGCATAATGCATATTGCTGTAGCATAATGCATATTACTGTAGCATAATGCATATTACTGTAGAATAATGCATATTACTGTAGTATAATGCATATTACTGTAGCTCCCTGGAGAATAATGTATATTACTGTAGTATACTGCATATTACTGTAGTATAATGCATATTACTGTAGCTCCCTGGAGAATAATGTATATTACTGTAGTATACTGCATATTACTGTAGTATAATGCATATTACTGTAGCTCCCTGGAGAATAATGTATATTACTGTAGCATAATGTATATTACTGTAGTATACTGCATATTACTGTAGTATAATGCATATTACTGTAGCTCCCTGGAGAATAATGTATATTACTGTAGCATAATGTATATTACTGTAGTATACTGCATATTACTGTAGTATAATGCATATTACTGTAACTCCCAGGAGAATAATGTATATTACTGTAGTATAATGCATATTACTGTAGTATAATGCATATTACTGTAGCTCCCTGGAGAATAATGTATATTACTGTAGTATACTGTATATTACTGTAGCTCCCTGGAGAATAATGTATATTACTGTAGTATACGGCAACAGGGTAGCCTAGTGGTTAGAGCATTGGACTAGTAACCGAAAGGTTGCAAGTTCGAATCCCCGAGCTGACAAGGTACAAATCTGTCGTTCTGCCCCTGAATAGGCAGTTAACCCACTGTTCCTAGGCCGTCATTGAAAATAAGAATTTGTTCTTAACTGACTTGCCTAGTAAAATAGAGGTAAAATTAAAAAATAAAATAATATATATATATATATTACTGTAGCTCCCTGGAGAAAAATGTATATTACTGTAGTATACTGCATATTACTGTAGTATAATGCATATTACTGTAGCTCCCTGGAGAATAATGTATATTACTGTAGTATACTGCATATTATTGTAGTATAATGCATAATACTGTAGCTCCCTGCAGTATAATGTATATTACTGTAGCATACTGCATATTACTGTAGTATAATGTATATTACTGTAGCACAATGCATATTACTGTAGTATAATGCAGATTACTGTAGTATAACGCATATTACTGTAGCTCCCTGGAGTATAATGTATATTATTGTAGCATAATGCATATTACTGTAGTATAATGTATATTACTGTAGCACAATGCATATTACTGTAGCATAATGCATATTACTGTAGCTCCCTGGAGTATAATGTATATTATTGTAGCATAATGCATATTATTGTAGCATAATGCATATTACTGTAGTATAATGCATATTACTGTAGCACAATGCATATTACTGTAGCACAATGCATATTACTGTAGCACAATGCATATTACTGTAGTATAATGCATATTACTGTAGCTCCATGGAGAATAATGTATATTACTGTAGTATACTGCATATTACTGTAGTATAATGCATATTACTGTAGCCCCCTCCAGTATTTTTTGTATTTATTTTTATTTCACCTTTATTTAACCAGGTAGTCCAGTTGAGAACAAGTTCTCATTTACAATTGCGACCTGGCCAAGATAAAGCAAAGCAGTTCGACACATACAATGACACAGAGTTACACATGGAGTAAAACAAACATACAGTCAATAATACAGTATAAACAAGTCTATATACAATGTGAGCAAATGAGGTGAGATAAGGGAGGTAAAGGCAAAAAAAGGTCATGGTGGCAAAGTAAATACAATATAGCAAGTAAAACACTGGAATGGTAGATTTGAAATGGAAGAATGTGCAAAGTAGAAATAAAAATAATGGGGTGCAAAGGAGCAAAATAAATAAATAAATGAAATACAGTAGGGAAAGAGGTAGTTGTTTGGGCTAAATTATAGGTGGGCTATGTACAGATCCAGTAATCTGTGAGCTGCTCTGACAGCTGGTGCTTAAAGCTAGTGAGGGAGATAGGTGTTTCCAGTTTCAGAGATTTTTGTAGTTCGTTCCAGTCATTGGCAGCAGAGAACTGGAAGGAGAGGCGGCCAAAGAAAGAATTGGTTATGGGGGTGACTAGAGAGATATACCTGCTGGAGCGTGTGCTACAGGTGAGAGATGCTATGGTGACCAGCGAGCTGAGATAAGGGGGGACTTTACCTAGCAGGGTCTTGTAGATGACGTGGAGCCAGTGGGTTTGGCGAGGAGTATGAAGCGAGGGCCAGCCAACGAGAGCGTACAGGTCGCAATGGTGGGTAGTATATGGGGCTTTGGTGACTAAACGCATTGCACTGTGATAGACTGCATCCAATTTGTTGAGTAGGGTATTGAGGCTATTTTGTAAATGACATCGCCAATGTCGAGGATTGGTAGGATGGTCAGTTTTACAAGGGTATGTTTGGCAGCATGAGTGAAGGGTGCTTTGTTGCGAAATAGGAAGCCAATTCTAGATTTAACTTTGGATTGGAGATGTTTGATATGGGTCTGGAAGGAGAGTTTACAGTCTAACCAGACACCTAAGTATTTGTAGTTGTCCACGTATTCTAAGTCGGAGCCGTCCAGAGTAGTGATGTTGGACAGGCGGGCAGGTGCAGGTAGCGATCGGTTGAAGAGCATGCATTTAGTTGTACTTGTATTTAAGAGCAATTGGAGGCCACGGAAGGAGAGTTGTATGGCATTGAAGCTTGCCTGGAGGGTTGTTAACACAGTGTCCAAAGAAGGGCCAGAAGTATACAGAATGGTGTCGTCTGTGTAGAGGTGGATCAGAGACTCACCAGCAGCAAGAGCGACCTCATTGATGTATACAGAGAAGAGAGTCGGTCCAAGAATTGAACCCTGTGGCACCCCCATAGAGACTGCCAGAGGTCTGGACAGCAGACCCTCCGATTTGACACACTGAACTCTATCAGAGAAGTAGTTGGTGAACCAGGCGAAGGCAATCATTTGAGAAACCAAGGCTGTCGAGTCTGCCGATGAGGATGTGGTGATTGACAGAGTCGAAAGCCTTGGCCAGATCAATGAATCGGGCTGCACAGTAATGTTTCTTATCGATGGCGGTTAAGATATCGTTTAGGACATTGAGCGTGGCTGAGGTGCACCCATGACCAGCTCTGAAACCAGATTGCATAGCAGAGAAGGTATGGTGAGATTCGAAATGGTCGGTAATCTGTTTGTTGACTTGGCTTTCGAAGACCTTAGAAAGGCAAGGTAGGATAGATATAGGTCTGTAGCAGTTTGGGTCAAGAGTGTCCCGCCCTTTGAAGAGGGGGATGACCGCAGCTGCTTTCCAATCTTTGGGAATCTCAGATGACACGAAAGAGAGGTTGAACAGGCTAGTAATAGGGGTGGCAACAATTTCGGCAGATAATTTTAGAAAGAAAGGGTCCAGATTGTCTAGCAAGGCTGATTTGTAGGGGTCCAGATTTTGCAGCTCTTTCAGAACATCAGCTGTACGGATTTGGGAGAAGGAGAAATGGGGAAGGCTTGGCGAGTTGCTATGGGGTATAATAATGCAGCATAATGTAGTATAACGCATATTACTGTAGTATAATGCATATTACTGTAGTATAACGCATATTACTGTAGTATAATGCATATTACTGTAGCATAACGCATATTACTGTAGCATAACGCATATTACTGTAGCATAACGCATATTACTGTAGCATAACGCATATTACTGTAGCATAACGCATATTACTGTAGCATAATGCATATTACTGTAGTATAATGCATATTACTGTAGTATAATGCATATTACTGTAGCATAACGCATATTACTGTAGCATAACGCATATTACTGTAGTATAACGCATATTACTGTAGCATAATGCATATTACTGTAGCATAATGCATATTACTGTAGTATAATGCATATTACTGTAGCATAATGTATATTACTGTAGCACAATGCATTTTACTGTAGTATAATGCATATTACTGTAGCTCCCTGGAGAATATTGTATATTACTGTAGTATAATGCATATTACTGTAGCCCCCTGCAGTATAATGTATATTACTGTTGCATAATGCATATTACTGTAGTATAATGCATATTACTGTAGCTCCCTGGAGTATAATGTATATTACTGTAGCATACTGCATATTACTGTAGTATAATGCATATTACTGTAGCCCCCTGTAGTATACTGCATATTACTGTAGCATAATGCATATTACTGTAGCATAATGCATATTACTGTAGCATAACGCATATTACTGTAGCATAACGCATATTACTGTAGTATAACGCATATTACTGTAGCATAATGCATATTACTGTAGCATAATGCATATTACTGTAGTATAATGCATATTACTGTAGCATAATGTATATTACTGTAGCACAATGCATTTTACTGTAGTATAATGCATATTACTGTAGCTCCCTGGAGAATATTGTATATTACTGTAGTATAATGCATATTACTGTAGCCCCCTGCAGTATAATGTATATTACTGTTGCATAATGCATATTACTGTAGTATAATGCATATTACTGTAGCTCCCTGGAGTATAATGTATATTACTGTAGCATACTGCATATTACTGTAGTATAATGCATATTACTGTAGCCCCTGTAGTATACTGCATATTACTGTAGCATAATGCATATTACTGTAGCATAATGCATATTACTGTAGCATAACGCATATTACTGTAGCATAACGCATATTACTGTAGTATAACGCATATTACTGTAGCATAATGCATATTACTGTAGCATAATGCATATTACTGTAGTATAATGCATATTACTGTAGCATAATGTATATTACTGTAGCACAATGCATTTTACTGTAGTATAATGCATATTACTGTAGCTCCCTGGAGAATATTGTATATTACTGTAGTATAATGCATATTACTGTAGCCCCCTGCAGTATAATGTATATTACTGTAGCATATTACTGTAGTATAATGCATATTACTGTAACTCCCTGGAGTATAATGTATATTACTGTAGCATACTGCATATTACTGTAGTATAATGCATATTACTGTAGCCCCCTGTAGTATACTGCATATTACTGTAGCATAATGCATATTACTGTAGCATACTGCATATTACTGTAGTATAATGCATATTACTGTAGCTCCCTGGGGTATAATGCATATTACTGTAGCATAATGCATATTACTGTAGCATAATGCATATTACTGTAGCATAATGCATATTACTGTAGCATAATGCATATTACTGTAGCATAATGCATATTACTGTAGCATAATGCATATTACTGTAGTATAACACATGTTACTGTAGCACAATGCATATTACTGTAGCTCCCTGGAGAATAATGTATATTACTGTAGCATAATGCATATTACTGTAGTATAATGCATATTACTGTAGCACAATGCATATTACTGTAGCTCCCTGGAGAATAATGTATATTACTGTAGTATACTGCATATTACTGTAGTATAATGCATATTACTGTAGCCCCCTGTAGTATACTGCATATTACTGTAGCATAATGCATATTACTGTAGCATAATGCATATTACTGTAGTATAACACATATTACTGTAGCACAATGCATATTACTGTAGCTCCCTGGAGAATAATGTATATTACTGTAGTATACTGCATATTACTGTAGTATAATGCATATTACTGTAGCTCCCTGGAGAATCATGTATATTACTGTAGTATAATGCATATTATTGTAGCATAATGCATATTACTGTAGTATAATGCATATTACTGTAGTATAATGCATATTACTGTAGCTCCCTGGAGAATAATGCATATCACTGTAGTATAATGCATATTACTGTAGCATAATGCATATTACTGTAGCATAACGCATACTACTGTAGCATAATGTATATTATTGTAGCACAATGCATATTACTGTTGTATAATGCATATTACTGTCACTCCCTGGAGAATAATGTATATTACTGTAGTATACTGCATATTGCTGTAGCATACTGCATATTACTGTAGCATACTGCATATTACTGTAGCATACTGCATATTACTGTAGTATAATGCATATTACTGTAGTATACTGCATATTGCTGTAGCTCCCTGGAGTATAATGCAGATACAGTTGAAGTCGGAAGTTTACAAACACTTAGGTTGGAGTCATTAAATCTAGTTTTTCAACCACTCCACAAATTTCTTGTTAACAAACTATAGTTTTGGCAAGTCAGATACTTTGTTCATGACAAGTAATTTTTCCAACAATTGTTTACAGGCAGAATATTTAACTTGTAAATCACTGCATCACAATTCCAGTGGGTCAGAAGTTTACATACACTAAGTTGACTGTGCCTTTAAACAGCTTGGAAAATTCCAGAAAATGATGTCATGACTTTAGAAGCTTCTGATAGGCTAATAACATCATTTGAGTCAATTCAAGGTGTACCTGTGGATGTATTTCAAGGCCTACCTTCAAACTCAGTGCCTCTTTGCTTGACATCATGGGAAAATCAAAAGAAATCAGCAAAGACCTCAGTAAAAAAATTGTAGACCTCCACAAGCCTGGTTCATCCTTGGGAGCAATTTCCAAACGCCTGAAGGTACCACGTTCATCTGCACAAACAATAGTATGCAAGTATAAACATCATGGGACCAAGCAGCTGCCATACCGCTCAGGAAGGAGACATGTTCTGTCTCCTAGAGGTGAAGTACTTTGGTGCAAAAAGTGCAAATCAATCCCAGAACAACAGCAAAGGATCTTGTGAAGATGCTGGACGAAACAGGTACAGCGTATCTATGTCCACAGTAAAATGAGTCCTATACTGACATAACCTGAAAGGCCGCTCAGCAAGGAAGAAGCCACTGCTCCAAAACCGTCATAAAAAAGCCAGACTACGGTTCGCAGTTGCAATCGTACTTTTTGGAGAAATGTCCTCTGGTCTAATGAAACAGATATAGAACTGTTTGGCCATAACGACCATCATTATGTTTGGAGGGAAAAGGGGAGGCTTGCAAGCCGAAGAACACCATCCCAACCATGAAGCACGTAGGTGGCAGCATCATGTTGTGGGGGTGCTTTGCTGCAGGAGGGACTGGTGCACTTCACAAAAAAGATGACATCATGAGTATGGAAAATTATGAGGGTATATTGAAGCAACATCTCAAGACATCAGTCAGGAAGTTAAAGCTTGGTCGCAAATGGGTCTTCCAAATGGACAATGACCCCAAGCATACTTCCAAAGTTGTGGCAAAATGGCTTAAGGACAACAAAGTCAAGGTATTGGAGTGGCCATCACAAAGCCTTGACCTCAATCCTATTGAACATTTGTGGGCAGAACTGAAAAGGTGTGTGCTAGCAAGGAGGCCTACAAACCTGACTCAGTTACACAGCTCTGTCAGGAGGAGGGGGCCAAAGTTCATCCAACTTATTGTGGGAAGCTTGTGGAAGGTTACCCGAAATGTTTGACCCAAGTTAAACAATTTAAAGGTAATGCTACCAAATACTAATTGAGTGTATGTAAACTTCTGACCCACTGGGAATGTGATGAAAGAAATAAAAGCTGAAATAAATCACTCTACTATTATTCTGACATTTCACATTCTTACAATAAAGTGATGATCCTAACTGACCTAAGACAGGGACTTTTTACTAGGATTAAATGTCAGGAATAGTGAAAAAATGAGTTTAATTGTATTTGGCTAAGGTGTATGTAAACTTACGACTTCAACTGTACCTTACTGTACTTTCCTGATGTATGATGTGCATTTTTTCTGGAGATTTGTAATGTTTCTTTAGACAAAAAAAGGACAAACAACCAGTGAATTTCAATGAAAGTATGTGAGGCCTCTGGACTCTGGCCTTGGGTCTGATAATATTAGGGACAGAACTATGATAATGTGTTCTTCTGATGATATTAGGGACAGAACTATGATAATGTGTTATTCTGATGATATTAGAGACAGAACTATGATAATGTGTTCTTCTGATGATATTAGGGACAGAACTATGATAATGTGTTCTTCTGATGATATTAGGGACAGAACTATGATAATGTGATCTTCTGATGATATTAGGGACAGAACTATGATAATGTGTTCTTCTGATGATATTAGGGACAGAACTATGATAATGTGTTCTTCTGATGATATTAGGGACAGAACTATGATAATGTGTTCTTCTGATGATATTTGGGACAGAACTATGATAATGTGTTCTTCTGATGATATTAGGGACAGAACTATGATAATGTGTTCTTCTGATGATATTAGCCAACTACCTCAACCCCATATTGTCAACCCCATATTGTTTTTTGCTCCTTTTTGCACCCCAGTATCTCTACTTACACATTCATCTTCTGCACATTATCACTCCAGTGTTAAATTGCTAAATTGTAATTATTTTGCCACTATGGCCTATTTATTGCCTTACCTCCCTAATCTTACTACATTTGCACACATTGTGTATAGACTTCTATTGTGTTATTGACTGTACGTTTGTTTATTCCAGATGTAACTCTGTGTTGTTGTTTTTGTCGCACTTCTTTGCTTAATCTTGGCCAGGTCACAGTTGTAAATGAGAACTTGTTCACAACTGGCCTACCTGGTTAAATAAAGGTGAAATAAATAAAAAAAATAGAGAACTATGATAATGTGTTATTCTGATGATATTAGAGACAGAACTAGGATAATGTGTTATTCTGATGATATTAGAGACAGAACTAGGATAATGTGTTATTCTGATGATAGAGACAGAACTATGATAATGTGTTATTCTGATGATATTAGGGACAGAACTATGATAATGTGTTATTCTGATGATATTAGAGACAGAACTATGATAATGTGTTATTCTGATGATATTAGGGACAGAACTATGATAATGTGTTATTCTGATGATATTAGAGACAGAACTATGATAATGTGTTCTTCTGATGATATTAGGGACAGAACTATGATAATGTGTTGTTCTGATGATATTTGGGACAGAACTATGATAATGTGTTATTCTGATGATATTAGGGACAGAACTATGATAATGTGTTATTCTGATGATATTAGGGACAGAACTATGATAATGTGTTATTCTGATGATATTAGAGACAGAACTAGGATAATGTGTTATTCTGATGATATTAGAGACAGAACTATGATAATGTGTTCTTCTGATGATATTAGGGACAGAACTATGATAATGTGTTATTCTGATGATATTTGGGACAGAACTATGATAATGTGTTACTGAGATAACTCTTGTTCACGTGTCTTCCACTGGTGGGGATTGATGACTACTGGGCTCTGAATGTTTTGTGAATCTTCACCCACATGGTGTCTGTCTAACCATTTCCTCTCTGTATTTTCACACCTACGATGGGTGAAGCTTGCATTTCTGCTTTCTCAACCTGGCGCTATAAGACCAGTTAGTGTGTCAGACTTCCCAACATAGTAAGTCGGAAACTTCCCCGCCATTGCTTGTTAAATGGCTCTTGGAATGTTACTCAGAATTGTGATTTCCATTTGACCTCTCCATACTCAGCTCCAACCCAGCCGTGAGTTCTGGCATTCTAGAACATGACATCATCCAAGCAGCAGATGTGTTCTAAAGGAGAGAGTAAGGCTGTTAAGTAGAGCAGAGCAGCTATACTGTTCATAAACACACACTAACTGTAGGATCACAACTAGTTGGTTTCTACCCTCGACACTGTGTTGTCAGACTTCATCTTACACCACTTAAAGAGATGGAGCTAGTGCTTCATCAATCTCTCTCCAAGAGGAAGTTTTGACAGGCATATAACAGTCATACCAGTTTCAACAGGCACTGAATACAATGGGCTGAAAGTTAGTAGCTACTTCCCTTTTAATAACCTGAGAGTCTAGGCCAGTAGCTACTGTCCATTTAATAACCTGAGAGTCTAGGTTAGTAGCTACTGTCCATTTAATAACCTGAGAGTCTAGGTTAGTAGCTACTGTCCCTTTAATAACCTGAGAGACTAGGCCAGTAGCTACTGTCCATTTAATAACCTGAGAGTCTAGGTCAGTAGCTACTGTCCATTTAATAACCTGAGAGTCTAGGCCAGTAGCTACTGTCCATTTAATAACCTGAGAGTCTAGGCCAGTAGCTACTGTCCATTTAATAACCTGAGAGTCTAGGTTAGTAGCTACTGTCCATTTAATAACCTGAAAGTCTAGGTTAGTAGCTACTGTCCATTTAATAACCTGAGAGTCTAGGTTAGTAGCTACTGTCCATTTAATAACCTGAGAGTCTAGGTTAGTAGCTACTGTCCCTTTAATAACCTGAGAGTCTAGGCCTGTAGCTACTGTCCATTTAATAACCTGAGAGTCTAGGTTAGTAGCTACTGTCCATTTAATAACCTGAGAGTCTAGGTTAGTAGCTACTGTCCATTTAATAACCTGAGAGTCTAGGTTAGTAGCCACTGTCCCTTTAATAACCTGAGAGTCTAGGTTAGTAGCTACTGTCCCTTTAATAACCTGAGAGTCTAGGCCAGTAGCTACTGTCCATTTAATAACCCGAGAGTCTAGGTTAGTAGCTACTGTCCATTTAATAACCTGAGAGTCTAGGTCAGTAGCTACTGTCCATTTAATAACCTGAGAGTCTAGGTTAGTAGCTACTGTCCCTTTAATAACTTGAGAGTCTAGGTTAGTAGCTACTGTCCATTTAATAACCTGAGAGTCTAGGTCAGTAGCTACTGTCCCTTTAATAACATGAGAGTCTAGGTTAGTAGCTACTGTCCATTTAATAACCTGAGTCTAGGCCAGTAGCTACTGACCATTTAATAACCTGAGAGTCTAGGTTAGTAGCTACTGTCCATTTAATAACCTGAGTCTAGGTTAGTAGCTACTGTCCATTTAATAACCTGAGAGTCTAGGCCAGTAGCTACTGTCCATTTAATAACCTGAGAGTCTAGGTTAGTAGCTACTGTCCCTTTATTAACCTGAGAGTCTAGGTTAGTAGCTACTGTCCATTTAATAACCTGAGAGTCTAGGCCAGTAGCTACTTTAATAACCTGAGAGTCTAGGTCATTAGCTACTGTCCATTTAATAACCTGAGAGTCTAGGTTAGTAGCTACTGTCCCTTTAATAACCTGAAAGTCTAGGTTAGTAGCTACTGTCCATTTAATAACCTGAGAGTCTAGGTTAGTAGCTACTGTCCCTTTAATAACCTGAGAGTCTAGGCCATTAGCTACTGTCCATTTAATAACCTGAGAGTCTAGGTTAGTAGCTACTGTCCCTTTAACAACCTGAGAGTCTAGGCCAGTAGCTACTGTCCATTTAATAACCTGAGAGTCTAGGCCAGTAGCTACTGTCCATTTAATAACCTGAGAGTCTAGGCCATTAGCTACTGTCCATTTAATAACCTGAGAGTCTAGGTTAGTAGCTACTGTCCATTTAATAACCTGAGAGTCTAGGTCAGTAGCTACTGTCCCTTTAATAACATGAGTCTAGGTTAGTAGCTACTGTCCATTTAATAACCTGAGTCTAGGTTAGTAGCTACTGTCCATTTAATAACCTGAGAGTCTAGGCCAGTAGCTACTGTCCATTTAATAACCTGAGAGTCTAGGTCAGTAGCTACTGTCCATTTAATAACCTGAGAGTCTAGGTTAGTAGCTACAGTCCATTTAATAACCTGAGAGTCTAGGTTTGTAGCTACTGTCCATTTAATAACCTGAGAGTCTAGGCCAGTAGCTACTTTAATAACCTGAGAGTCTAGGTCATTAGCTACTGTCCATTTAATAACCTGAGAGTCTAGGCCTGTAGCTACTGTCCATTTAATAACCTGAGAGTCTAGGTTAGTAGCTACTGTCCATTTAATAACCTGAGAGTCTAGGTTAGTAGCTACTGTCCATTTAATAACCTGAGAGTCTAGGTTAGTAGCCACTGTCCCTTTAATAACCTGAGAGTTTAGGTTAGTAGCTACTGTCCATTTAATAACCTGAGAGTCTAGGCCAGTAGCTACTGACCATTTAATAACCTGAGAGTCTAGGTTAGTAGCTACTGTCCATTTAATAACCTGAGAGTCTAGGTTAGTAGCTACTGTCCATTTAAAAACCGGAGAGTCTAGGCCAGTAGCTACTGTCAATTTAATAACCTGAGAGTCTAGGTTAGTAGCTACAGTCCATTTAATAACCTGAGAGTCTAGGTTTGTAGCTACTGTCCATTTAATAACCTGAGAGTCTAGGCCAGTAGCTACTTTAATAACCTGAGAGTCTAGGTCATTAGCTACTGTCCATTTAATAACCTGAGAGTCTAGGTTAGTAGCTACTGTCCCTTTAATAACCTGAAAGTCTAGGTTAGTAGCTACTGTCCATTTAATAACCTGAGAGTCTAGGTTAGTAGCTACTGTCCATTTAATAACCTGAGAGTCTAGGCCATTAGCTACTGTCCATTTAATAACCTGAGAGTCTAGGTTAGTAGCTACTGTCCATTTAATAACCTGAGAGTCTAGGTTAGTAGCTACTGTCCATTTAATAACCTGAGAGTCTAGGTCAGTAGCTACTGTCCCTTTAATAACATGAGAGTCTAGGTTAGTAGCTACTGTCCATTTAATAACCTGAGAGTCTAGGTTAGTAGCTACTGTCCATTTAATAACCTGAGAGTCTAGGTTAGTAGCTACTGTCCATTTAATAACCTGAGAGTCTAGGTCAGTAGCTACTGTCCCTTTAATAACATGAGTCTAGGTTAGTAGCTACTGTCCATTTAATAACCCAAGTCTAGGTTAGTAGCTACTGTCCATTTAATAACCTGAGAGTCTAGGCCAGTAGCTGCTGTCCATTTAATAACCTGAGTCTAGGCCAGTAGCTACTGACCATTTAATAACCTGAGAGTCTTTGTTAGTAGCTACTGACCATTTAATAACCTGAGAGTCTAGGTCGGTAGCTACTGTCCCTTTAATAACTTGAGAGTCTAGGTTAGTAGCTACTGTCCATTTAATAACCTGAGAGTCTAGGTCATTAGCTACTGTCCATTTAATAACCTGAGAGTCTAGGTTAGTAGCTACTGTCCATTTAATAACCTGAGAGTCTAGGTTAGTAGCTACTGTCCATTTAATAACCTGAGAGTCTAGGTCAGTAGCTACTGTCCCTTTAATAACATGAGTCTAGGTTAGTAGCTACTGTCCATTTAATAACCTGAGTCTAGGTTAGTAGCTACTGTCCATTTAATAACCTGAGAGTCTAGGCCAGTAGCTACTGTCCATTTAATAACCTGAGAGTCTAGGTTAGTAGCTACTGTCCCTTTATTAACCTGAGAGTCTAGGTTAGTAGCTACTGTCCATTTAATAACCTGAGAGTCTAGGCCAGTAGCTACTTTAATAACCTGAGAGTCTAGGTCATTAGCTATTGTCCATTTAATAACCTGAGAGTCTAGGTTAGTAGCTACTGTCCCTTTAATAACCTGAATGTCTAGGTTAGTAGCTACTGTCCATTTAATAACCTGAGAGTCTAGGTTAGTAGCTACTGTCCCTTTAATAACCTGAGAGTCTAGGCCATTAGCTACTGTCCATTTAATAACCTGAGAGTCTAGGCCAGTAGCTACTGTCCATTTAATAACCTGAGAGTCTAGGCCATTAGCTACTGTCCATTTAATAACCTGAGAGTCTAGGTTATTAGCTACTGTCCATTTAATAACCTGAGAGTCTAGGTCAGTAGCTACTGTCCCTTTAATAACATGAGTCTAGGTTAGTAGCTACTGTCCATTTAATAACCTGAGTCTAGGTTAGTAGCTACTGTCCATTTAATAACCTGAGAGTCTAGGCCAGTAGCTACTGTCCATTTAATAACCTGAGAGTCTAGGTCAGTAGCTACTGTCCATTTAATAACCTGAGAGTCTAGGTCAGTAGCTACTGTCCCTTTAATAACATGAGAGTCTAGGTTAGTAGCTACTGTCCATTTAATAACCTGAGAGTCTAGGTTAGTAGCTACTGTCCATTTAATAACCTGAGAGTCTAGGTTAGTAGCTACTGTCCATTTAATAACCTGAGAGTCTAGGTTAGTAGCTACTGTCCATTTAATAACCTGAGAGTCTAGGTCAGTAGGTACTGTCCCTTTAATAACCCAAGTCTAGGTTAGTAGCTACTGTCCATTTAATAACCTGAGAGTCTAGGCCAGTAGCTGCTGTCCATTTAATAACCTGAGTCTAGGCCAGTAGCTACTGACCATTTAATAACCTGAGAGTCTTTGTTAGTAGCTACTGACCATTTAATAACCTGAGAGTCTAGGTCAGTAGCTACTGTCCCTTTAATAACTTGAGAGTCTAGGTTAGTAGCTACTGTCCCTTTAATAACCTGAGAGTCTAGGTTAGTAGCTACTGTCCCTTTAATAACCTGAGAGTCTAGGTTAGTAGCTACTGTCCATTTAATAACCTGAGAGTCTAGGTTAGTAGCTACTGTCCATTTAAAAACCTGAGAGTCTAGGCCAGTAGCTACTGTCCATTTAATAACCTGAAAGTCTAGGTCAGTAGATACTGTCCATTTAATAACCTGAGAGTCTAGGTTTGTAGCTACTGTCCATTTAATAACCTGAGAGTCTAGGCCAGTAGCTACTTTAATAACCTGAGAGTCTAGGTCATTAGCTACTGTCCATTTAATAACCTGAGAGTCTAGGTTAGTAGCTACTGTCCCTTTAACAACCTGATAGTCTAGGTTAGTAGCTACTGTCCCTTTAATAACCTGAGAGTCTAGGTTAGTAGCTACTGTCCATTTTATGACCTGAGAGTCAAGGTTAGTAGGTACTGCCCATTTAACAACCTGAGAGTCTAGGCCAGTAGCTATTGTCCATTTAATAACCTGAGAGTCTAGGCCAGTATCTACTGTCCATTTAATAACCCGAGAGTCTAGGTTAGTAGCTACTGTCCATTTAATAACCTGAGAGTCTAGGCCAGTATCTACTGTCCATTTAATAACCTGAGAGTCTAGGCCAGTAGCTACTGTCCATTTAATAACCTGAGAGTCTAGGCCAGTAGCTACTGACCATTTAATAACCTGAGAGTCTAGGTTAGTAGCTACTGTCCCATTAATAACCTGAGATTCTACGTTAGTAGCTACTGTCCATTTAATAACCTGAGAGTCTAGGTTAGTAGCTACTGTCCCTTTAATAACCTGAGAGTCTAGATTAGTAGCTACTGTCCCTTTAATAACCTGAGAGTCTAGGTTAGTAGCTACTGTCCATTTAATAACCTGAGAGTCTAGGTTAGTAGCTACTGTCCATTTAATAACCTGAGAGTCTAGGCCATTAGCTACTGTCCATTTAATAACCTGAGAATCTAGGTTAGTTGCTACTGTCCCTTTAATAACCTGAGAGTCTAGGTTAGTAGCACTCACTTCCGTCATCATGAAGTGCTTTGAGAGACTAGTCAAGGACCATATCACCTCCACCCTACCTGACACCCTAGACCCACTCCTATTTGCTTACCGCCCAAATAGGTCCACAGACGATGCAATCTCAACCACACTGCACACTGCCCTAACCCATCTGGACAAGAGGAATACCTATGTGAGAATGCTGTTCATCGACTACAGCTCGGCATTCAACACCATAGTACCCTCCAAGCTCGTCATCAAGCTCGAGACCCTGGGTCTCGACCCCGCCCTGTGCAACTGGGTACTGGACTTCCTGACGGGCCGCGCCCAGGTGGTGAGGGTAGGCAACAACATCTCCTCCCCGCTGATCCTCAACACTGGGGCCCCACAAGGGTGCGTTCTGAGCCCTCTCCTGTACTCCCTGTTCACCCACGACTGCGTGGCCACGCACGCCTCCAACTCAATCATCAAGTTTGCGGACGACACAACAGTGGTAGGCTTGATTACCAATAACGACGAGACGGCCTACAGGGAGGAGGTGAGGGCCCTCGGAGTGTGGTGTCAGGAAAATAACCTCACACTCAACGTCAACAAAACTAAGGAGATGATTGTGGACTTCAGGAAACAGCAGAGGGAACACCCCCTATCCACATCGATGGAACAGTAGTGGAGAGGGTAGCAAGTTTTAAGTTCCTCGGCATACACATCACAGACAAACTGAATTGGTCCACTCACACAGACAGCATCGTGAAGAAGGCGCAGCAGCGCCTCTTCAACCTCAGGAGGCTGAAGAAATTCGGCTTGTCACCAAAAGCACTCACAAACTTCTACAGATGCACAATCGAGAGCATCCTGGCAGGCTGTATCACCGCCTGGTACGGCAACTGCTCCGCCCTCAACCGTAAGGCTCTCCAGAGGGTAGTGAGGTCTGCACAACGCATCACCGGGGGCAAACTACCTGCCCTCCAGGACACCTACACCACCCGATGTTACAGGAAGGCCATAAAGATCAAAGGACATCAACCACCCGAGCCACTGCCTGTTCACCCCGCTATCATCCAGAAGGCGAGGTCAGTACAGGTGCATCAAAGCTGGGACCGAGAGACTGAAAAACAGCTTCTATCTCAAGGCCATCAGACTGTTAAACAGCCACCACTAACATTGAGTGGCTGCTGCCAACACACTGACTCAACTCCAGCCACTTTAATAATGGGAATTGATGGGAAATTATGTAAATATATCACTAGCCACTTTAAACAATGCTACCTTATATAATGTTACTTACCCTACATTATTCATCTCATATGCATACGTATATACTGTACTCTATATCATCGACTGTATCCTTATGTAATACATGTATCACTAGCCACTAACTATGCCACTTTGTTTACATACTCATCTCATATGTATATACTGTACTCGATACCATCTACTGTATCTTGCCTATGCTGCTCTGTACCATCACTCATTCATATATCCTTATGTACATATTCTTTATCCCCTTACACTGTGTATAAGACAGTAGTTTTGGAATTGTTAGTTAGATTACTTGTTGGTTATTACTGCATTGTCGGAACTAGAAGCACAAGCATTTCGCTACACTCGCATTAACATCTGCTAACCATGTGTATGTGACAAATAAAATTTGATTTGATTTAGTAGCTACTGTCCCTTTAATAACCTGAGAGTCTAGGCCAGTAGCTACTGTCCATTTAATAACCCGAGAGTCTAGGTTAGTAGCTACTGTCCATTTAATAACCTGAGAGTCTAGGTTAGTAGCTACTGTCCCTTTAATAACCTGAGAGTCTAGGTCAGTAGCTACTGTCCCTTTAATAACCTGAGAGTCTAGGTCAGTAGCTACTGTCCCTTTAATAACCTGAGAGTCTAGGTCAGTAGCTACTGTCCATTTAATAACCTGAGAGTCTAGGTCAGTAGCTACTGTCCCTTTAATAACCTGAGAGTCTAGGTCAGTAGCTACTGTCCATTTAATAACCTGAGAGTCTAGGTTAGTAGCTACTGTCCCTTTAATAACCTGAGTCTAGGTCAGTAGCTACTGTTCATTTAATAACCTGAGAGTCTAGGTTAGTAGCTACTGTCCATTTAATAACCTGAGAGTCTAGGCTTCATGGGTTATTGGTTGGGTTATTCAAAGGCTGCTGCGGTGTTCGTCCCATAGACATATACACTATATACACAAAAGTATGTGGACAACCCTTCAAATTAGTGGATTCAGCTATTTCAGCCACACCTGTTGCTGATAGGTGTATAAAATCGAGCACACAGCCATGCAATCTCCATAGACAAACATTGGCAGTGGAATGGCCTCACTGAAGAGCTCAGGGACGTTCAACGTGGCACCGTCATAGGATGCCACCTTTACAACAAGTCAGTTTGTCAAATGTCTGCCCTGCTAGAGATGTGGACTCTGGAGCAGTGGAAAAGCGTTCTCTGGAGTGATGAATCACGCTTCCCGATCTGGCAGTCTGACGACGAATCTGGGTTTGGCGGATGACAGGAGAACGCAACTTGCCTGAATGCATAGTGCCAACTGTAAAGTTTGGTGGAGGAGGAATAATGGTCTGGAGCTGTTTTTCAGGGTTCGGCCTAGGCCCCTTAAGTTTCAGTGAAGGGAAATCTTAACACTACAGCAGACAATGACATTCTAGACGATTCTCTGCTTCAAACTTTGTGGCAACAGTTTGGGGAAGGCCCTTTCCTGTTTCAGCAATGCCCCCGAGCACAAAGCGAGGGCCATACCCACATACTTTTGGCCATGTAGTGTATATTCACTATACTGTATATTCCTATATACTAGAGGTTGACCGATTAGGATTTTTCAATGCCGATACCGATTATTGGAGGCCCAAAAAAAGCCACCAGATTAATCGGCCGATTTAAAAAATATTTATATTTGTAATAATGACAATTACAACAATACTGAATGAACACTTATTTTAACTTAATATAATACATCAATAAATAATTAAACATGTCCAATTTGGTTTAAATTATGCAAAAACAAAGTGTTGGAGAAGAAAGTAAAAGTGCCATATAAAAAAGCGAACGTTTCAGTTCCTTGCTCAGAACATGAGAACATATGACAGCTGGTGGTTCCTTTTAACATGAGTCTTCAATATTCCCAGGTAAGAAGTTTTAGGTTGTAGTTATTATAGGAATTATAGGACTATTTCTCTCTATACCGTTTGTATTTCATTAACCTTTGACTATTGGATGTTCTTATAGGCACTTTAGTATTGTCAGTGTAACAGTATAGCTTCCATCCCTCTCCTCGCCGCTACCTGGGCTCACATCGACAACAGCCACCCTTGAAGCAGCATTACCCATGCAGAGCAAGGGGAACAACTACTCCAAGTCTCAGAGCGAGTGACGTTTGAAATGCTATTACCGCGCACCCCGCTAACTAGCTAGCCATTTCACATTGGTTACACCAGCCTAATCTCGGGAGTTGATAGGCTTGAAGTCATAAACAGCTCAATGCTTGAAGCACAACAACGAGCTGCTGGCAAAACGCACGAAAGTGCTGTTTGAATGAATGCTTACAAGCCTGCTGCTGCCTACCACCGCTCAGTCAGACTGCTCTATCAAATCATAGACTTAGTTATAACATAATAACACACGGAAATACGAGCCCTAGGTCATTAATATGGTCAAATCCGGAAACTATCATCTCGAAAACAAAACGTTTATTCTTTCAGTGAAATACGGAACCGTTCCATATTTTATCTAACGGGTGGCATCCATATGTCTAAATATTCCTGTTACATTGCACAACCTTCAATGTTATGTCATATTTACATAAAATTCTGGCAAATTAGGCGGCCCAAACGGTTGCATATACACTGACTCTGTGTGCAATGAACGCAAGAGAAGTGACAATTTCACCTGGTTAATATTGCCTGCTAACCTGGATTTCTTTTAACTAAATATGCAGGTTTAAAAAATATATACTTCTGTGTATTGATATTAAGAAAGGCATTGATGTTGATGGTTAGGTACACATTGGTGCAACGACTGCTTTTTTAGCGAATGCGCTTGTTAAATAACTGTTTGGCGAAGTAGGCTGTGATTCAATGGTAAATTAACAGGCACCGCATCGATTATATGCAACGCAGGACAAGCTAGATAAACTAGTAATATCATCAACCATGTGTAGTTAACTAGTGATTATGTTAAGATTGATTTTTTATAAGATACGTTTAATGCTAGCTAGCACTTTACCTTGGCTCCTTGCTGCACTCGCATAACAGGTAGTCAGCCTGCCACGCAGTCTCCTCGTGGAGTGCAACGTAATCAGCTATGATCGGTGTCCAAAAATGCCAATTACCGATTGTTATGAAAACTTGAAATCGGCCCTAATTAATTGGCCATTCCAATTAATCGGTTGACCTCTACTTACCACAGCCCTTATACCAGACCCAGTCTTTACCACAGCCACAGCCCTTACACCAGACCCAGTCGTTACCACAGCCACACCCCTTGCACCAGACTCAGTCCTTACCACACCCCTTACACTAGGCCCAGTCCTTACCACAGCCCTTACACTAGGCCCAGTCCTTACCACAGCCCTTACACTAGGCCCAGTCCTTACACCAGGCCCAGTCCTTATCACAGCCCTTACACTAGGCCCAGTCCTTATCACAGCCCTTACACTAGGCCCAGTCCTTATCACAGCCCTTACACTAGGCCCAGTCCTTATCACAGCCCTTACACTAGGCCCAGTAATTATCACAGCCCTTACACTAGGCCCAGTAATTATCACAGCCCTTACACTATGCCCAGTCCTTATCACAGCCCTTACACTAGGCCCAGTCCTTATCACAGCCATTACACCAGACCTTACCTGATCTCTGAGCTCCAGTGGCCCAGCTTGCTGGAGAAGTTGAGGGGATTGGGGGGGTGGTGGGAGGGGCCTCGTACTGATTGGACACCCACCAGTCCGTCCGTGTCTGTTTCCATAGCAAAGTCGCTGCGTACCCTCTCCATGCTGTCACTGTGACTGGGCTTCTCAAACACAAAGACATCTGAAACACAGCAGATAGACAGTCTGTTACTAACCACAGCCACAGCTCTGACACTATATTTACTGTCTACAGTGTGAACAACAGCCACAGCTCTGACACTATATTTACAGTCTGGACCCAGTGTAAGGGTGTGGTCCCTGTATCTTTGTCCCCAGTGTAAGGGTGTGGTCCCTGTATCTTTGTCCCCAGTGTAAGGGTGTGGTCCCTGTATCTTTGTCCCCAGTGTAAGGGTGTGGTCCCTTTATCTTTGTCCCCAGTGTAAGGGTGTGGTCCCTGTACCTTTGTCCCCAGTGTAAGGGTGTGGTCCCTGTATCTTTGTCCCCAGTGTAAGGGTGTGGTCCCTGTATCTTTGTCCCCAGTGTAAGGGTGTGGTCCCTGTATCTTTGTCCCCAGTGTAAGGGTGTGGTCCCTGTATCTTTGTCCCCAGTGTAAGGGTGTAGTCCCGTAACTTTGTCCCCAGTGTACAGGTGTAGCAGGGTAGTCCCTGTATCTTTGTCCCCAGTGTAAGGGTGTAGTCCCTGTAACTTTGTCCCAGTGTACGGGTGTTGCAGGGTAGTCCCTGTATCTTTGTCCCCAGTGTAAGGGTGTAGTCCCTGTATCTTTGTCCCCAGTGTAAGGGTGTAGTCCCTGTATCTTTGTCCCCAGTGTAAGGGTGTAGTCCCTGTATCTTTGTCCCCAGTGTAAGGGTGTAGTCCCTGTATCTTTGTCCCCAGTGTAAGAGTGTAGTCCCTGTATCTTTGTCCCCAGTGTAAGGTGTAGTCCCTGTACCTTTGTCCCCAGTGTAAGGGTGTAGTCCCTGTATCTTTGTCCCCAGTGTAAGGTGTAGTCCCTGTATCTTTGTCCCCAGTGTAAGGGTGTAGTCCCTGTACCTTTGTCCCCAGTGTAAGGGTGTAGTCCCTGTATCTTTGTCCCCAGTGTAAGGGTAGTCCCTGGATCTTTGTCCCCAGTGTAAGGGTGTAGTCCCTGTATCTTTGTCCCCAGTGTAAGGGTGTAGTCCCTGGATCTTTGTCCCCAGTGTAAGGGTGTAGTCCCTGGATCTTTGTCCCCAGTGTAAGAGTGTAGTCCCTGTACCTTTGTCCCCAGTGTAAGGGTGTGGTCCCTGTATCTTTGTCCCCAGTGTAAGGGTGGCGGAGTACCTGGATCTTTGTCAGGCCAGTGTGAGGGTGTAGTCCCTGTCCCTTTGTCCCCATTGGGGTGTAGTCCCTGGAGCTTTGTCCCCAGTGCATCACCTGGGGTGTAGGGCCTGGATCTTTGAGACCCAGTGTAAGGGGGTTAGTCCCTGAAATCTTTGTCCCCAGTGTAGGGGTGTGAAACAGGGTAGTACCTGATCAGGGGGTTTGGCCACCAGGCCAGAGTGAGGGGTAGGAGAAAACACAGCTGTCCCTCTGTCCAGACCCTCTGGTGTTAGGGGCCTGAACAGAGACAACGCTTCTGCTGCAGCTGCTGGAGCCAGTACTGCATCAGGGGGTTAGGGGCCTGAAACACAGAGACGCAGAGTCAGGGGGTTAGGGGCCTGAAACACAGAGACGCAGAGTCAGGGGGTTAGGGGCCTGAAACACAGAGACGCAGAGTCAGGGGGTTAGGGGCCTGACACAGAGACACAGGGTTAGGGGCCTGACACAGAGTCAGGGGGTTAGGGGCCTGAAACACAGAGACACGGGGTTAGGGGCCAGAGTCAGGGGGTTAGGGGCCTGAAACACAGAGACGCAGAGTCAGGGGGGGGTTAGGGGCCTGACACAGAGACACAGGGTCAGGGCCCTGAAACACAGAGACAGAGTCAGGGGTTAGGGGCCTGAAACACAGAGACACAGAGTTAGGGGCCAAAACACAGAGACACAGGGTTAGGGGCCTGAAACACAGAGACACGGGGTTAGGGGCCTGACACAGAGACACAGGGTTAGGGGCCTGAAACACAGAGACACAGGGTTAGGGGCCTGAAACACAGAGACACAGGGTTAGGGGCCTGAAACACAGAGACACAGGGTTAGGGGCCTGAAACACAGAGACACAGGGTTATGGGTTTGAGGACACAGGGTTCGGGCCTGAGTTGGAGGGGGTCAGAGACACAGGGTTAGGGGCCTGACACAGAGACACAGGGTTATGGGTTTGGAGGTTAGGGTCAGGCCTGTAGTTGGAGGGGGTCAGAGACACAGGGTTAGGGTCAGGCCTGTAGTTGGAGGGGGACAGAGACACAGGGTTAAGGGTTGTCTCAGGTTTAGGGCAGGATATCCTGGAGTCAGCAGTGAATCACCTGGAGGATGGGAGCAAACCATGTTTACATTTTACAACTCAAAACAATCATCCATAAAATGTTAAAACTACAAAATTGAACATTTCCTTTGCATAGAGTGTTATACAGGATGTGAGAGTTGTCTGGGGAGGACAGACTCCATGCTAGTACAGGTGGGGGGGGAAGGCTGGCCCTTTCAACCTGATTGGTCTGCAGCCCTGTCAATCACCCTTCAAGTTTCCACTCATTCCAACCAATCAGGAGCTTGGACTCACTCCAGGGCACCGCCCCGCACACCTCACATTAGAGCGTGCTTGCAGTATGGAGAACATACGTTGTTGATACTGACATGCCGTTTCCTAACCCAACTGTTGTGTGCATCCATTGGCATGTCAGGATATTCTCTGGGGGACATTTTGTGTGATGAATGTTTATATACCTTTTTATATCTGAGAATTAACCAATGATATCAGGCCACAACCGGCCATGATTAGACACCTTTGTGTGTCCTTTGACACTATAAACTAGTCACCCTGCAGTGTGTCATTATACCCTGAAGAAGACAGCTGGCCTGTCGAAACGTTGGTTATCAGGTTACTCAATTATTGCATCTGAGCTCCTAGAGTATGAGGTTCTCCTTTAATATTTCAAGTGTTCTACTCTGCTAGCCAGCACCTCTCCTGAACAGGTGTTCTACTCCGCTAGGCAGCACCTCTCCTAAACAGGTGTTCTACTCCGCTAGCCAGCACCTCTCCTAAACAGGTGTTCTACTCCGCTAGCCAGCATCTCTCCTAAACAGGTGTTCTACTCTGCTAGCCAGCACCTCTCCTAAACAGGTGTTCTACTCTGCTAGCCAGCACCTCTCCTAAACAGGTGTTCTCTCCTAAACAGGTGTTCTGCTAGGCAGCACCTCTCTGCTAGCCAGCACCTCTCCTAAACAGGTGTTCTACTCTGCTAGCCAGCACCTCTCCTAAACAGGTGTTCTACTCTGCTAGCCAGCACCTCTCCTAAACAGGTGTTCTACTCCGCTGGCCAGCACCTTCGCCTCCAGATGAATGTTGTTTATACCTGCCCTGCGCTAGGTGTTTATAGAGAAGTTGTAGTGCGGTATGCTGGCACCAGCTAATGCTAGCATTGTTTGTGCAGGCACCCTGTGCATGCTAATAAAGTGTTAGTCATTATCATTGGTGAAAGCATGTTTGAGTGCAACTAAGCATACTCCGTATGTGCATCAAAATGTTTATATTGTTTGTATGTTACTGCTGCTATATATTATATTAAAATATATATAGCCAGCATATATAAACAGGTGTTAGCCTTAAAATGTTACAGTTCTATTAGAGGGCCCATTAAACGAGTTTCTAGAGGTTCCAGGATGTTCTATTAGGGGCACCATTGATGGGTTTCTAGAGGTTCCAGGATGTTCTATTAGAGGGCACCATTGATGAGTTTCTAAAGAGGTTCTAGAGGTTCCAAGATGTTTTATTAGAGGGCACCATTGATGAGTTTCTAGAGGTTCCAGGATGTTCTACTCTAGAGGGCATCCATTAATGAGTTTCTATCTCTCCTAAACAGGTGAGGTTCTAGAGGTTCCAGGATGTTTTAAAGAGGGCACCATTGACTAGCCAGCATTTCTAAAGAGGGTTCTAGAGGTTCCAGGTGTTCTATTAGCTGGGCACCATTGATGAGTTTCTAGAGGTTCCAGGATGTTTCTAGTTTAGATGGGCACCATTGATGAGGTGCATGCTAGAGGTTCCAGGATGTTCTGAAAGCATTAGTGGGCACCATTGATGAGTTTCTAGAGGTTCCAGGATGTTCTATTAGAGGGCAACATTGATACGTTTCTAGAGGTTCCAGGATGTTTTATTAGAGGGCACCATTGATGAGTTTCTAGAGGTTCCAGGATGTTCTATTAGAGGGCACCATTGATGAGGTTCTAGAGGTTCCAGGATGTTCTATTAGAGGGCACCATTGATGAGTTTCTAGAGGTTCCAGGATGTTCTATTAGAGGGCACCATTGATGAGTTTCTAGAGGTTCTAGAGGTTCCAGGATGTTTTATTAGAGGGCACCATTGATGAGTTTCTAGAGGTTCTAGAGGTTCCAGGATGTTTTATTAGAGGGCACCATTGATGAGTTTCTAGAGGTTCCAGGATGTTTTATTAGAGGGCAACATTGAGGAGTTTCTAGAGGTTCCAAGTTGTTTTATTAGAGGGCACCATTGATGAGTTTCTAGAGGTTCTAGAGGTTCCAAAATGTTCTATTAGAGGGCACCATTGATGAGTTTCTAGAGGTTCCAGGATGTTCTATTAGAGGGCACCATTGATGAGGTTCTAGAGGTTCCAGTATGTTCTATTAGAGGGCACCATTGATGAGTTTCTAGAGGTTCCAGGATGTTCTATTAGAGGGCACCATTGATGAGTTTCTAGAGGTTCCAGGATGTTTTATTAGAGGGCACCATTGAGTTTCTAGAGGTTCTAGAGGTTCCAGGATGTTCTATTAGAGGGCACCATTGATGAGTTTCTAGAGGTTCCAGGATGTTCTATTAGAGGGCACCATTGATGAGGTTCTAGAGGTTCCAGGATGTTCTATTAGAGGGCACCATTGATGAGTTTCTAGAGGTTCCAGGATGTTTTATTAGAGGGCACCATTGATGAGTTTCTAGAGGTTCCAGGATGTTCTATTAGAGGGCACCATTGATGAGTTTCTAGAGGTTCCAGGATGTTCTATTAGAGGGCACCATTGATGAGGTTCTAGAGGTTCTAGAGGTTCCAGGATGTTCTATTAGAGGGCACCATTGATGAGGTTCTAGAGGTTCTAGAGGTTCCAGGATGTTTTATTAGAGGGCACCATTGATGAGTTTCTAGAGGTTCTAGAGGTTCCAAAATGTTCTATTAGAGGGCACCATTGATGAGTTTCTAGAGGTTCCAGGATGTTCTATTAGAGGGCACCATTGATGAGTTTCTAGAGGTTCCAGGATGTTCTATTAGAGGGCACCATTGATGAGTTTCTAGAGGTTCCAGCATGTTCTATTAGAGGGCACCATTGATGAGTTTCTAGAGGTTCCAGGATGTTTTATTTTACAGGTCATTCGGAAAGTCTTCAGACCCCTTGACTTTTTACACATTTTGTTAAGTTACAGCCTTAACAAAAATTGATTAAATGAATTGTTTTCCTTATCAACCTACACACAATACCCCATAAAAACAAAGCATTAAAAAAAATTAAAAAACAGAAATACCTTATTTACATAAGTATTCAGGCCCTTTGCTATGAGACACGAAATTGAGCTCATCTGTTCCATTGACCATCTATGAGATGTTTCTATAACTTGATTGGAGTCCACCTGTGGTAAATTATATTGTTTGGACATGATTTGGAAAGGCACACACCTGTCTATATAAACTTCCCACAGTTGACAGTGCATGTCAGAGTAAAAACCATGCAATGAGGTTGAAGGAATTGTCCGTAGAGCTCAGAGACAGGATTGTGTCGAGGCACAGATCTGGGGAAGGGAACCAAAAAATGTCTGCAGGACTGAAGTTCACCAAGAACACAGTGGCCTCCATCATTCTTAAATGGAAAAAGTTTAGAACCACCAAGACTCTTCCTAGAGCTAGCCGCTCGGCCAAACTGAGCAATTGGGGGAAAATGGCCTTGGTCAGGGAGGTGGCCAAGAACCCGATGTTGAGGATTAGAGAAGTGGAGATGTTGATTCCTACCTTTACCACCCGGGGGAGGGTCTGTCAGAAAGTCCAGGACCCAATTGCATAGGACGGACGGGGTTGAGACCCAGGGCCTCAAGCTTAATGATGAGCTTGGAGGGTACTACGGTGTTGAATGCTGAGCTGTAGTCAAAGAACAGCATTCTTACCGAGGTATTCCTCTTGTCCAGATGGGATAAGGCAGTGTGTAGTGTGATGGTGATTGCATCGTATGTGGACTTGTTGGGGCGGTATGCAAACTGAAGTGGGTCTAGGGTGGCAGGTAAGGTGGAGGTGACATGACCCTTGACTTGTCTCTCAAAGCACTTCATGATGACAGAAGTGAGTGCTACAGGCAATAGTCATTTAGTTCAGTTCTTTGCCTTCTTGAGTACAGGAACAATGGTGGCCATTTGGAAGCATTTGTGGACAGCAAACTGTGATATGGAGAGATTGAATATGTCCGTAAACACACCAGCCAGCTGGTCTGCGCATGCTCTGAGGATGAGGCTAGGGATGCCGTCTGGACCAGCAGAGCTTAATGTCTTACTTATGTCGGCCACGGAGAAGGAGAGAGGGGGCTCGCAGTCCTTGGTAGTGGGCCTTGTCGGTGGCTGGTTTACTTTTTGTAGTCCGTAATTGCCTCTAGACCCTGCCACATACATCTTGTGTCTGAGCAGTTGAATTGCGACTCCACTTTGTCCCTACAGTCAATATACTGATAGAATTTAGGTAGCCTTGTCCTTAAATTAGCTTTGTTAAAATCCCCAGCTACAATAAATGCCACCTCAGTAGATGTGGTTTCCAGTTTACATAGAGTCCAATGAAGTTACTTGAGGGCCGTCGTGGTATCTGCTTGGGGGTATACACGGATGTGACTATAATCGAAGAGAATTCTCTTGGGAGATAATGTAGTCAGCATTTGATTGTAAGGAATTCTAGGTCAGGTGACCAAAAGGACTTGAGTTCCTGTTGTTACAATTACACCATGACAATTACGCCCTTCTTCTTCCCAGAGAGATGTTTATTTCTGTCGGCGCGACACATGAAGAAACCTGGTGGCTGTACCGACTGACAACATATCCTGAGAGAGCCATGTTTCCGTGTAACAGAGAACGTTACAATGTCTCTGATGTCTCTCTGGAAGACAACCCTTGCCCTAATTTCGTCCACCTTGTTGTCTAGAGACTGGACATTGGCGAGTAATATACTCAGAAGCGGCGGGTGGTGTGCACGTCTCCGAAGTCTTACCAGGAGGCCGCTCTGTCTATCTCTTCTGCGGCGACATTGTTTTGGGTCGGTCTCTGGGATTAGATGCAATGTCCTAGTTGGTGGATCAAACAGAGGATCCGCTTCGGGAGAGTCGTATTCCTGGTCGTTATGTTGGTAAATTGACTTCGCTCTTATATCCAATAGTTCTTCCCGGCTGCATGTAATAACACTTAAGATTTTCAGGGTTAACGATGTAAGAAATCATTGATAAAAAAAACAAAATACAGCATAGTTTCCGAAGGACTCCAACCATCTGTCGGCGCCATCTTGAAATAGGGGTATTGTGTGTAGATTGGAGGACATTTTTTATTCAATCCATTTTAGAAAATGGCTGTAACTTAACAAAATGTGAAGGGGTCTGAATACTTTCTGAATGCATAAGAGGGAACTCCTTCAAGACTGTTGGAAAAGCATTTCTCGTGAAGCTGTTTGAGAGAATGCCAAGAGTAAAGCTGTCATTCAAGGCAAAGGGGGGAAGAATCTCACATATGAAATATACACTATCGTTCAAAAGTTGGTCACTTAGAAATGTCCTTGTTTTTGAAAAGAAATCCCCCAAAAAGTGTCTGTTAAAATAACATCAAAGTGATCAGAAATACAGTGTAGACATTGTTAATGCTGTAAATGACTATTGTAGCTGGAAATGGCAGATTTATGTTATATCTACATAGACCCATTATCAGCAACCATCACTCCTGTGTTCAAATGGCACGTTGTGTTAGCTAATCCAAGTTCATCATTTTAAAAAGGCTAATTGATCATTAGAAAACTATTTTGCAGTTATGTTAGCACAGCTGGAAATGCCTCAACTGGCAGCTTCATTAAATAGTACCCGCAAAACACCAGTCTCAACGTCAACAGTGAAGAGACGACTCCGGGTTGCTGGCCTTCTAGGCAGAGCCATATCTCAGACTGGCCAATAAAAAGAAAAGATTAAGATGGGCAAAAGAACACAGACACTGGACAGACTATTTAATGAAGCTGCCAGTTGAGGACTTGTGTGGCATCTGTTTCTCAAACTAGACACTAATGTACTTGTCCTCTTGCTCAGCTGTGCACCGGGGCCTCCCACTCCTTTTCTATTCTGGTTAGAGCCAGTTTGTGCAGTTCTGTGAAGGGAGCAGTGCGAGATCTTCAGTTACTTGGCAAGTTCACGCATCGAATAGCCTTCATTTCTCAGAACAAGAATAGACTGACGAGTTTCAGAAGAAAATACTTTGTTTCTGGCCATTTTGAGCCTGTAATCGAACCCACAAATGCTGATGCTCCAGATACTCAACTAGTCTAAGGATTTTCTCATGATCAATTAGCCTTTTAAATTATAAACTTGGATTAGCTAACACAAAGTGCCATTGGAACACAGGAGTGATGGTTATTGATAATGGGCCTCTGTAGGCCTATGTAGATATTCCATAAAACATCTGTTTGCAGCTACAATAATAATTTACAACATGAACAATGTCCATCTACACTGTATTTCTGATAAATTTGATGTTATTTTAATGGGAAAAAAATGTTTTCTTTCAAAAGCAAGGACATTTATTTCAAAGTGACCCGCAACTTAGGAAAGGTAGTGTATTTTGATTTATTTAACACTTTTTTGGTTACTACATGATTCCATGTTTTCTTATAGTTCTGATGTCTTCACTATTATTTTCGTATGTAATAGTACAAATCTAGTAAAAAATAAAGAAAAACCCTTGAATGAGTAGGTTTTCCTGACTGTATGTACACACACAACAAAGAATATTCAGGATTGACAAAATTATTCTACAACAAGGCCCAACTATGTACCATAATGAGGTGTGAGAGAACCACGCTGAGCAGTGTGGCCAACTTACGAATTTGTTGCTAAATTTAGCGAGTATTCAGACCCCTCTAGCGACACGTTTTCAAAAAGCGACTAGCGACAAATCTAGCGACTTTTCCTGATGTTATTGGAGACTCTGACGTGAAAGCACATATCGTTCTTACTCTTCTCAACGAGCAGCAGGTGCTGCCGTGGGCCCCATCCCCATCCCAAAGCACTCACAGGCGGCCCAGTCCTCGCGCAGCAGTCCCTCCCAGCTGCAGTCAGAGCAGGAGATGTTCACCCCTCCGCGTCTAGACTGCAAATGAATCGTGCATGCAGGAAGCAGCCGCTGGCTGATCCCGCCCTGGCTTACATTCAGGGAGGGATGTAAATGTAAAAAACAAAAAATTAAAAATGTTTCTTTCAGTAAAATAAAAAACGAAGTAACTCCGCCAGTGTCTCTCTTTTGGGTCACTTTTGCCAGTCCCAAGCCCGGATAAAAGAGGAGGGTTGGAATTGTGACATTGAAAAAACAAGAATGGACAGAAGAAAGTTAATTTGTAGTTCTAAAAATATTTAGGGTGTTTTTTTACTCGCTTTTTGTCCCTCCCACACATTATGTTGTCATTCAACAGGCTCCGCCCCACGTCATTCAACAGGCAACGTCATTCAACAGGCTACGTTACGTCCCACGTCATTCAACAGGCTACGTTACGTCCCACATCAGGGTAGCCTAGTGGTTAGAGCGTTGGACTAGTAACCGGAAGGTTGCAAGTTCAAACCCCCGAGATGACAAGGTACAAATCTGTCGTTCTGAACAGGCAGTTACCCCACTGTTCCTAGGCTGTCATTGAAAATAAGAATTTGTTCTTAATTAATAAATCCTCTTGCGTCGACCTGAGACGCAGACGTCTCATCTAGCCATCAGCAAATGCAAATGCGCTACGCCAAATGCTAATAGCACTCGTTAAAACTCAAACGTTCATCAAAACACACATGCAGGGCACTGAATTAAAGCTACACTCGTTGTGAATCTAGCCAACAAGTCAGATTATTAAAATGCTTTTCGGCGAAAGCATGAGAAGCTATTATCTGATAGCATGCAACACCCCGAAATACCTGAAGGCGACGTAAACAAAAGAATTAGCATAGCCGGCGCTACACAAATAGCAGAAATAAAACTTCATTACCTTGGACAAGCTTCTTTGTTGGCACTCCTATATGTCCCATAGACATCACTATTGGGTCTTTTTTTCGATTAAATCGGTCCATATATACCCAAAATATCCATCTATGGAAACTGTGTGATTCAGAAAAAAACACAGATTCAAAACGCTACGTCATTTTTTTTAATTAAAAAAGTCGACGATAAACTTTCACAAAACACTTCGAAATACTTTTGTAATCCAACTTTAGGTATTAGTAAACATTAATAATCTATCAAATTGATCACGAGGCGATGTGTATTCAATAGCTCCACGATTTCAAATCATCTTCCGAAATCTCTCTTCCAAAACTTCCTGTCGGAGACCGGATGGAA